>NC_091195.1:994401-1107374 GCF_040958095.1 Procambarus clarkii | reverse complement strand
GGAGAGTGGTGTGTGGCAGTGGTGGAGAGTGGTGTGAAGTGGTGACAGTAGTGGTGTAGTGACAGTGGTGGAGAGTGGTGTGTGACAGTGGTGGAGAGTGGTGTGTGACAGTGGTGGAGAGTGGTGTGTGGCAGTGGTGGAGAGTGGTGTGTGACAGTGGTGGAGAGTGGTGTGTGACAGTGGTGGAGAGTGGTGTGTGACAGTGGTGGAGAGTGGTGTGTGACAGTGGTGGAGAGTGGTGTGTGACAGTGGTGGAGAGTGGTGTGTGACAGTGGTGGAGAGTGGTGTGTGACAGTGGTGGAGAGTGGTGTGTGACAGTGGTGGAGAGTGGTGTGTGACAGTGGTGGAGAGTGGTGTGTGACAGTGGTGGAGAGTGGTGTGTGACAGTGGTGGAGAGTGGTGTGTGACAGTGGTGGAGAGTGGTGTGTGACAGTGGTGGAGAGTGGTGTGGGACAGTGGTGGAGAGTGGTGTGTGACAGTGGTGGAGAGTGGTGTGTGACAGTGGTGGAGAGTGGTGTGTGACAGTGGTGGAGAGTGGTGTGTGACAGTGGTGGAGAGTGGTGTGTGACAGTGGTGGAGAGTGGTGTGTGACAGTGGTGGAGAGTGGTGTGTGACAGTGGTGGAGAGTGGTGTGTGACAGTGGTGGAGAGTGGTGTGTGACAGTGGTGGAGAGTGGTGTGTGACAGTGGTGGAGAGTGGTGTGTGACAGTGGTGGAGAGTGGTGTGTGACAGTGGTGGAGAGTGGTGTGTGACAGTGGTGGAGAGTGGTGTGTGACAGTGGTGGAGAGTGGTGTGTGACAGTGGTGGAGAGTGGTGTGTGACAGTGGTGGAGAGTGGTGTGTGACAGTGGTGGAGAGTGGTGTGTGACAGTGGTGGAGAGTGGTGTGTGACAGTGGTGGAGAGTGGTGTGTGACAGTGGTGGAGAGTGGTGTGTGACAGTGGTGGAGAGTGGTGTGTGACAGTGGTGGAGAGTGGTGTGTGACAGTGGTGGAGAGTGGTGTGTGACAGTGGTGGAGAGTGGTGTGTGACAGTGGTGGAGAGTGGTGTGTGACAGTGGTGGAGAGTGGTGTGTGACAGTGGTGGAGAGTGGTGTGTGACAGTGGTGGAGAGTGGTGTGTGACAGTGGTGGAGAGTGGTGTGTGACAGTGGTGGAGAGTGGTGTGTGACAGTGGTGGAGAGTGGTGTGTGACAGTGGTGGAGAGTGGTGTGTGACAGTGGTGGAGAGTGGTGTGTGACAGTGGTGGAGAGTGGTGTGTGACAGTGGTGGAGAGTGGTGTGTGACAGTGGTGGAGAGTGGTGTGTGACAGTGGTGGAGAGTGGTGTGTGACAGTGGTGGAGAGTGGTGTGTGACAGTGGTGGAGAGTGGTGTGTGACAGTGGTGGAGAGTGGTGTGTGACAGTGGTGGAGAGTGGTGTGTGACAGTGGTGGAGAGTGGTGTGTGACAGTGGTGGAGAGTGGTGTGTGACAGTGGTGGAGAGTGGTGTGTGACAGTGGTGGAGAGTGGTGTGTGACAGTGGTGGAGAGTGGTGTGTGACAGTGGTGGAGAGTGGTGTGTGACAGTGGTGGAGAGTGGTGTGTGACAGTGGTGGAGAGTGGTGTGTGACAGTGGTGGAGAGTGGTGTGTGACAGTGGTGGAGAGTGGTGTGTGACAGTGGTGGAGAGTGGTGTGTGACAGTGGTGGAGAGTGGTGTGTGACAGTGGTGGAGAGTGGTGTGTGACAGTGGTGGAGAGTGGTGTGTGACAGTGGTGGAGAGTGGTGTGTGACAGTGGTGGAGAGTGGTGTGTGACAGTGGTGGAGAGTGGTGTGTGACAGTGGTGGAGAGTGGTGTGTGACAGTGGTGGAGAGTGGTGTGTGACAGTGGTGGAGAGTGGTGTGTGACAGTGGTGGAGAGTGGTGTGTGACAGTGGTGGAGAGTGGTGTGTGACAGTGGTGGAGAGTGGTGTGTGACAGTGGTGGAGAGTGGTGTGTGACAGTGGTGGAGAGTGGTGTGTGACAGTGGTGGAGAGTGGTGTGTGACAGTGGTGGAGAGTGGTGTGTGACAGTGGTGGAGAGTGGTGTGTGACAGTGGTGGAGAGTGGTGTGTGACAGTGGTGGAGAGTGGTGTGTGACAGTGGTGGAGAGTGGTGTGTGACAGTGGTGGAGAGTGGTGTGTGACAGTGGTGGAGAGTGGTGTGTGACAGTGGTGGAGAGTGGTGTGTGACAGTGGTGGAGAGTGGTGTGTGACAGTGGTGGAGAGTGGTGTGTGACAGTGGTGGAGAGTGGTGTGTGACAGTGGTGGAGAGTGGTGTGTGACAGTGGTGGAGAGTGGTGTGTGACAGTGGTGGAGAGTGGTGTGTGACAGTGGTGGAGAGTGGTGTGTGACAGTGGTGGAGAGTGGTGTGTGACAGTGGTGGAGAGTGGTGTGTGACAGTGGTGGAGAGTGGTGTGTGACAGTGGTGGAGAGTGGTGTGTGACAGTGGTGGAGAGTGGTGTGTGACAGTGGTGGAGAGTGGTGTGTGACAGTGGTGGAGAGTGGTGTGTGACAGTGGTGGAGAGTGGTGTGTGACAGTGGTGGAGAGTGGTGTGTGACAGTGGTGGAGAGTGGTGTGTGACAGTGGTGGAGAGTGGTGTGTGACAGTGGTGGAGAGTGGTGTGTGACAGTGGTGGAGAGTGGTGTGTGACAGTGGTGGAGAGTGGTGTGTGACAGTGGTGGAGAGTGGTGTGTGACAGTGGTGGAGAGTGGTGTGTGACAGTGGTGGAGAGTGGTGTGTGACAGTGGTGGAGAGTGGTGTGTGACAGTGGTGGAGAGTGGTGTGTGACAGTGGTGGAGAGTGGTGTGTGACAGTGGTGGAGAGTGGTGTGTGACAGTGGTGGAGAGTGGTGTGTGACAGTGGTGGAGAGTGGTGTGTGACAGTGGTGGAGAGTGGTGTGTGACAGTGGTGGAGAGTGGTGTGTGACAGTGGTGGAGAGTGGTGTGTGACAGTGGTGGAGAGTGGTGTGTGACAGTGGTGGAGAGTGGTGTGTGACAGTGGTGGAGAGTGGTGTGTGACAGTGGTGGAGAGTGGTGTGTGACAGTGGTGGAGAGTGGTGTGTGACAGTGGTGGAGAGTGGTGTGTGACAGTGGTGGAGAGTGGTGTGTGACAGTGGTGGAGAGTGGTGTGTGACAGTGGTGGAGAGTGGTGTGTGACAGTGGTGGAGAGTGGTGTGTGACAGTGGTGGAGAGTGGTGTGTGACAGTGGTGGAGAGTGGTGTGTGACAGTGGTGGAGAGTGGTGTGTGACAGTGGTGGAGAGTGGTGTGTGACAGTGGTGGAGAGTGGTGTGTGACAGTGGTGGAGAGTGGTGTGTGACAGTGGTGGAGAGTGGTGTGTGACAGTGGTGGAGAGTGGTGTGTGACAGTGGTGGAGAGTGGTGTGTGACAGTGGTGGAGAGTGGTGTGTGACAGTGGTGGAGAGTGGTGTGTGACAGTGGTGGAGAGTGGTGTGTGACAGTGGTGGAGAGTGGTGTGTGACAGTGGTGGAGAGTGGTGTGTGACAGTGGTGGAGAGTGGTGTGTGACAGTGGTGGAGAGTGGTGTGTGACAGTGGTGGAGAGTGGTGTGTGACAGTGGTGGAGAGTGGTGTGTGACAGTGGTGGAGAGTGGTGTGTGACAGTGGTGGAGAGTGGTGTGTGACAGTGGTGGAGAGTGGTGTGTGACAGTGGTGGAGAGTGGTGTGTGACAGTGGTGGAGAGTGGTGTGTGACAGTGGTGGAGAGTGGTGTGTGACAGTGGTGGAGAGTGGTGTGTGACAGTGGTGGAGAGTGGTGTGTGACAGTGGTGGAGAGTGGTGTGTGACAGTGGTGGAGAGTGGTGTGTGACAGTGGTGGAGAGTGGTGTGTGACAGTGGTGGAGAGTGGTGTGTGACAGTGGTGGAGAGTGGTGTGTGACAGTGGTGGAGAGTGGTGTGTGACAGTGGTGGAGAGTGGTGTGTGACAGTGGTGGAGAGTGGTGTGTGACAGTGGTGGAGAGTGGTGTGTGACAGTGGTGGAGAGTGGTGTGTGACAGTGGTGGAGAGTGGTGTGTGACAGTGGTGGAGAGTGGTGTGTGACAGTGGTGGAGAGTGGTGTGTGACAGTGGTGGAGAGTGGTGTGTGACAGTGGTGGAGAGTGGTGTGTGACAGTGGTGGAGAGTGGTGTGTGACAGTGGTGGAGAGTGGTGTGTGACAGTGGTGGAGAGTGGTGTGTGACAGTGGTGGAGAGTGGTGTGTGACAGTGGTGGAGAGTGGTGTGTGACAGTGGTGGAGAGTGGTGTGTGACAGTGGTGGAGAGTGGTGTGTGACAGTGGTGGAGAGTGGTGTGTGACAGTGGTGGAGAGTGGTGTGTGACAGTGGTGGAGAGTGGTGTGTGACAGTGGTGGAGAGTGGTGTGTGACAGTGGTGGAGAGTGGTGTGTGACAGTGGTGGAGAGTGGTGTGTGACAGTGGTGGAGAGTGGTGTGTGACAGTGGTGGAGAGTGGTGTGTGACAGTGGTGGAGAGTGGTGTGTGACAGTGGTGGAGAGTGGTGTGTGACAGTGGTGGAGAGTGGTGTGTGACAGTGGTGGAGAGTGGTGTGACAGTGGTGGAGAGTGGTGTGTGACAGTGGTGGAGAGTGGTGTGTGACAGTGGTGGAGAGTGGTGTGTGACAGTGGTGGAGAGTGGTGTGTGGACAGTGGTGGAGAGTGGTGTGTGACAGTGGTGGAGAGTGGTGTGTGACAGTGGTGGAGAGTGGTGTGTGACAGTGGTGGAGAGTGGTGTGTGACAGTGGTGGAGAGTGGTGTGTGACAGTGGTGGAGAGTGGTGTGTGACAGTGGTGGAGAGTGGTGTGTGACAGTGGTGGAGAGTGGTGTGTGACAGTGGTGGAGAGTGGTGTGTGACAGTGGTGGAGAGTGGTGTGTGACAGTGGTGGAGAGTGGTGTGTGACAGTGGTGGAGAGTGGTGTGTGACAGTGGTGGAGAGTGGTGTGTGACAGTGGTGGAGAGTGGTGTGTGACAGTGGTGGAGAGTGGTGTGTGACAGTGGTGGAGAGTGGTGTGTGACAGTGGTGGAGAGTGGTGTGTGACAGTGGTGGAGAGTGGTGTGTGACAGTGGTGGAGAGTGGTGTGTGACAGTGGTGGAGAGTGGTGTGTGACAGTGGTGGAGAGTGGTGTGTGACAGTGGTGGAGAGTGGTGTGTGACAGTGGTGGAGAGTGGTGTGTGACAGTGGTGGAGAGTGGTGTGTGACAGTGGTGGAGAGTGGTGTGTGACAGTGGTGGAGAGTGGTGTGTGACAGTGGTGGAGAGTGGTGTGTGACAGTGGTGGAGAGTGGTGTGTGACAGTGGTGGAGAGTGGTGTGTGACAGTGGTGGAGAGTGGTGTGTGACAGTGGTGGAGAGTGGTGTGTGACAGTGGTGGAGAGTGGTGTGTGACAGTGGTGGAGAGTGGTGTGTGACAGTGGTGGAGAGTGGTGTGTGACAGTGGTGGAGAGTGGTGTGTGACAGTGGTGGAGAGTGGTGTGTGACAGTGGTGGAGAGTGGTGTGTGACAGTGGTGGAGAGTGGTGTGTGACAGTGGTGGAGAGTGGTGTGTGACAGTGGTGGAGAGTGGTGTGTGACAGTGGTGGAGAGTGGTGTGTGACAGTGGTGGAGAGTGGTGTGTGACAGTGGTGGAGAGTGGTGTGTGACAGTGGTGGAGAGTGGTGTGTGACAGTGGTGGAGAGTGGTGTGTGACAGTGGTGGAGAGTGGTGTGTGACAGTGGTGGAGAGTGGTGTGTGACAGTGGTGGAGAGTGGTGTGTGACAGTGGTGGAGAGTGGTGTGTGACAGTGGTGGAGAGTGGTGTGTGACAGTGGTGGAGAGTGGTGTGTGACAGTGGTGGAGAGTGGTGTGTGACAGTGGTGGAGAGTGGTGTGTGACAGTGGTGGAGAGTGGTGTGTGACAGTGGTGGAGAGTGGTGTGTGACAGTGGTGGAGAGTGGTGTGTGACAGTGGTGGAGAGTGGTGTGTGACAGTGGTGGAGAGTGGTGTGTGACAGTGGTGGAGAGTGGTGTGTGACAGTGGTGGAGAGTGGTGTGTGACAGTGGTGGAGAGTGGTGTGTGACAGTGGTGGAGAGTGGTGTGTGACAGTGGTGGAGAGTGGTGTGTGACAGTGGTGGAGAGTGGTGTGTGACAGTGGTGGAGAGTGGTGTGTGACAGTGGTGGAGAGTGGTGTGTGACAGTGGTGGAGAGTGGTGTGTGACAGTGGTGGAGAGTGGTGTGTGACAGTGGTGGAGAGTGGTGTGTGACAGTGGTGGAGAGTGGTGTGTGACAGTGGTGGAGAGTGGTGTGTGACAGTGGTGGAGAGTGGTGTGTGACAGTGGTGGAGAGTGGTGTGTGACAGTGGTGGAGAGTGGTGTGTGACAGTGGTGGAGAGTGGTGTGTGACAGTGGTGGAGAGTGGTGTGTGACAGTGGTGGAGAGTGGTGTGTGACAGTGGTGGAGAGTGGTGTGTGACAGTGGTGGAGAGTGGTGTGTGACAGTGGTGGAGAGTGGTGTGTGACAGTGGTGGAGAGTGGTGTGTGACAGTGGTGGAGAGTGGTGTGTGACAGTGGTGGAGAGTGGTGTGTGACAGTGGTGGAGAGTGGTGTGTGACAGTGGTGGAGAGTGGTGTGTGACAGTGGTGGAGAGTGGTGTGTGACAGTGGTGGAGAGTGGTGTGTGACAGTGGTGGAGAGTGGTGTGTGACAGTGGTGGAGAGTGGTGTGTGACAGTGGTGGAGAGTGGTGTGTGACAGTGGTGGAGAGTGGTGTGTGACAGTGGTGGAGAGTGGTGTGTGACAGTGGTGGAGAGTGGTGTGTGACAGTGGTGGAGAGTGGTGTGTGACAGTGGTGGAGAGTGGTGTGTGACAGTGGTGGAGAGTGGTGTGTGACAGTGGTGGAGAGTGGTGTGTGACAGTGGTGGAGAGTGGTGTGTGACAGTGGTGGAGAGTGGTGTGTGACAGTGGTGGAGAGTGGTGTGTGACAGTGGTGGAGAGTGGTGTGTGACAGTGGTGGAGAGTGGTGTGTGACAGTGGTGGAGAGTGGTGTGTGACAGTGGTGGAGAGTGGTGTGTGACAGTGGTGGAGAGTGGTGTGTGACAGTGGTGGAGAGTGGTGTGTGACAGTGGTGGAGAGTGGTGTGTGACAGTGGTGGAGAGTGGTGTGTGACAGTGGTGGAGAGTGGTGTGTGACAGTGGTGGAGAGTGGTGTGTGACAGTGGTGGAGAGTGGTGTGTGACAGTGGTGGAGAGTGGTGTGTGACAGTGGTGGAGAGTGGTGTGTGACAGTGGTGGAGAGTGGTGTGTGACAGTGGTGGAGAGTGGTGTGTGACAGTGGTGGAGAGTGGTGTGTGACAGTGGTGGAGAGTGGTGTGTGACAGTGGTGGAGAGTGGTGTGTGACAGTGGTGGAGAGTGGTGTGTGACAGTGGTGGAGAGTGGTGTGTGACAGTGGTGGAGAGTGGTGTGTGACAGTGGTGGAGAGTGGTGTGTGACAGTGGTGGAGAGTGGTGTGTGACAGTGGTGGAGAGTGGTGTGTGACAGTGGTGGAGAGTGGTGTGTGACAGTGGTGGAGAGTGGTGTGTGACAGTGGTGGAGAGTGGTGTGTGACAGTGGTGGAGAGTGGTGTGTGACAGTGGTGGAGAGTGGTGTGTGACAGTGGTGGAGAGTGGTGTGTGACAGTGGTGGAGAGTGGTGTGTGACAGTGGTGGAGAGTGGTGTGTGACAGTGGTGGAGAGTGGTGTGTGACAGTGGTGGAGAGTGGTGTGTGACAGTGGTGGAGAGTGGTGTGTGACAGTGGTGGAGAGTGGTGTGTGACAGTGGTGGAGAGTGGTGTGTGACAGTGGTGGAGAGTGGTGTGTGACAGTGGTGGAGAGTGGTGTGTGACAGTGGTGGAGAGTGGTGTGTGACAGTGGTGGAGAGTGGTGTGTGACAGTGGTGGAGAGTGGTGTGTGACAGTGGTGGAGAGTGGTGTGTGACAGTGGTGGAGAGTGGTGTGTGACAGTGGTGGAGAGTGGTGTGTGACAGTGGTGGAGAGTGGTGTGTGACAGTGGTGGAGAGTGGTGTGTGACAGTGGTGGAGAGTGGTGTGTGACAGTGGTGGAGAGTGGTGTGTGACAGTGGTGGAGAGTGGTGTGTGACAGTGGTGGAGAGTGGTGTGTGACAGTGGTGGAGAGTGGTGTGTGACAGTGGTGGAGAGTGGTGTGTGACAGTGGTGGAGAGTGGTGTGTGACAGTGGTGGAGAGTGGTGTGTGACAGTGGTGGAGAGTGGTGTGTGACAGTGGTGGAGAGTGGTGTGTGACAGTGGTGGAGAGTGGTGTGTGACAGTGGTGGAGAGTGGTGTGTGACAGTGGTGGAGAGTGGTGTGTGACAGTGGTGGAGAGTGGTGTGTGACAGTGGTGGAGAGTGGTGTGTGACAGTGGTGGAGAGTGGTGTGTGACAGTGGTGGAGAGTGGTGTGTGACAGTGGTGGAGAGTGGTGTGTGACAGTGGTGGAGAGTGGTGTGTGACAGTGGTGGAGAGTGGTGTGTGACAGTGGTGGAGAGTGGTGTGTGACAGTGGTGGAGAGTGGTGTGTGACAGTGGTGGAGAGTGGTGTGTGACAGTGGTGGAGAGTGGTGTGTGACAGTGGTGGAGAGTGGTGTGTGACAGTGGTGGAGAGTGGTGTGTGACAGTGGTGGAGAGTGGTGTGTGACAGTGGTGGAGAGTGGTGTGTGACAGTGGTGGAGAGTGGTGTGTGACAGTGGTGGAGAGTGGTGTGTGACAGTGGTGGAGAGTGGTGTGTGACAGTGGTGGAGAGTGGTGTGTGACAGTGGTGGAGAGTGGTGTGTGACAGTGGTGGAGAGTGGTGTGTGACAGTGGTGGAGAGTGGTGTGTGACAGTGGTGGAGAGTGGTGTGTGACAGTGGTGTGTGACAGTGGTGGAGAGTGGTGTGTGACAGTGGTGGAGAGTGGTGTGTGACAGTGGTGGAGAGTGGTGTGTGACAGTGGTGGAGAGTGGTGTGTGACAGTGGTGGAGAGTGGTGTGTGACAGTGGTGGAGAGTGGTGTGTGACAGTGGTGGAGAGTGGTGTGTGACAGTGGTGGAGAGTGGTGTGTGACAGTGGTGGAGAGTGGTGTGTGACAGTGGTGGAGAGTGGTGTGTGACAGTGGTGGAGAGTGGTGTGTGACAGTGGTGGAGAGTGGTGTGTGACAGTGGTGGAGAGTGGTGTGTGACAGTGGTGGAGAGTGGTGTGTGACAGTGGTGGAGAGTGGTGTGTGACAGTGGTGGAGAGTGGTGTGTGACAGTGGTGGAGAGTGGTGTGTGACAGTGGTGGAGAGTGGTGTGTGACAGTGGTGGAGAGTGGTGTGTGGACAGTGGTGGAGAGTGGTGTGTGACAGTGGTGGAGAGTGTGGTGTGACAGTGGTGGAGAGTGGTGTGTGGACAGTGGTGCAGAGTGGTGTGTGACAGTGGTGGAGAGTGGTGTGTGACAGTGGTGGAGAGTGGTGTGTGTGGCAGTGATGGAGAGTGGTGTGTGACAGTGGTGGAGAGTGGTGTGTGACAGTGGTGGAGAGTGGTGTGTGACAGTGGTGGAGAGTGGTGTGTGACAGTGGTGGAGAGTGGTGTGTGACAGTGGTGGAGAGTGGTGTGTGACAGTGGTGGAGAGTGGTGTGTGACAGTGGTGGTGAGTGGTGTGTGACAGTAGTGGTGAGTGACAGTGGTGGAGAGTGGTGTGTGACAGTGGTGGAGAGTGGTGTGTGACAGTGGTGGAGAGTGGTGTGTGGCAGTGGTGGAGAGTGGTGTGTGACAGTGGTGGAGAGTGGTGTGTGGCAGTGGTGGAGAGTGGTGTGTGACAGTGGTGGAGAGTGGTGTGTGGCAGTGGTGGAGAGTGGTGTGTGACAGTGATGGAGAGTGGTGTGTGACAGTGGTGGAGAGTGGTGTGTGACAGTGGTGGAGAGTGGTGTGTGACAGTGGTGGAGAGTGGTGTGTGACAGTGGTGGAGAGTGGTGTGTGACAGTGGTGGAGAGTGGTGTGTGACAGTGGTGGAGAGTGGTGTGTGACAGTGGTGGAGAGTGGTGTGTGGACAGTGGTGGAGAGTGGTGTGTGACAGTGGTGGAGAGTGGTGTGTGACAGTGGTGGAGAGTGGTGTGTGACAGTGGTGGAGAGTGGTGTGTGACAGTGGTGGAGAGTGGTGTGTGACAGTGGTGGAGAGTGGTGTGTGACAGTGGTGGAGAGTGGTGTGTGACAGTGGTGGAGAGTGGTGTGTGACAGTGGTGGAGAGTGGTGTGTGACAGTGGTGGAGAGTGGTGTGTGACAGTGGTGGAGAGTGGTGTGTGACAGTGGTGGAGAGTGGTGTGTGACAGTGGTGGAGAGTGGTGTGTGACAGTGGTGGAGAGTGGTGTGTGACAGTGGTGGAGAGTGGTGTGTGACAGTGGTGGAGAGTGGTGTGTGACAGTGGTGGAGAGTGGTGTGTGACAGTGGTGGAGAGTGGTGTGTGACAGTGGTGGAGAGTGGTGTGTGACAGTGGTGGAGAGTGGTGTGTGACAGTGGTGGAGAGTGGTGTGTGACAGTGGTGGAGAGTGGTGTGTGACAGTGGTGGAGAGTGGTGTGTGACAGTGGTGGAGAGTGGTGTGTGACAGTGGTGGAGAGTGGTGTGTGACAGTGGTGGAGAGTGGTGTGTGACAGTGGTGGAGAGTGGTGTGTGACAGTGGTGGAGAGTGGTGTGTGACAGTGGTGGAGAGTGGTGTGTGGCAGTGGTGGAGAGTGGTGTGTGACAGTGGTGGAGAGTGGTGTGTGACAGTGGTGGAGAGTGGTGTGTGACAGTGGTGGAGAGTGGTGTGTGACAGTGGTGGAGAGTGGTGTGTGACAGTGGTGGAGAGTGGTGTGTGACAGTGGTGGAGAGTGGTGTGTGACAGTGGTGGAGAGTGGTGAACAGCAGTGGTGGAGAGTGGTGAACAGCAGTGGTGGAGAGTGGTGTGTGACAGTTGTGGAGAGTGGTGTGTGACAGTGGTGGAGAGTGGTGTGTGACAGTGGTGGAGAGTGGTGAACAGCAGTGGTGGAGAGTGGTGTGTGACAGTTGTGGAGCGTGGTGTGTGACAGTTGTGGAGAGTGGTGAGTGGCAGTGGTGGAGAGTGGTGTGTGTCAGTGGTGGAGAGTGGTGTGTGGCAGTGGTGGAGAGTGGTGTGTGACAGTGGTGGAGAGTGGTGTGTGACAGTGGTGGAGAGTGGTGTGTGGCAGTGGTGGAGAGTGGTGTGTGACAGTAGTGGTGAGTGACAGTGGTGGAGAGTGGTGTGTGACAGTGGTGGAGAGTGGTGTGTGACAGTGGTGGAGAGTGGTGTGTGGCATTGGTGGGGAGTGGTGTGTGACAGTGGTGGAGAGTGGTGTGTGACAGTGGTGGAGAGTGGTGTGTGGCAGTGGTGGAGAGTGGTGTGTGACAGTAGTGGTGAGTGACAGTGGTGGAGAGTGGTGTGTGACAGTGGTGGAGAGTGGTGTGTGACAGTGGTGGAGAGTGGTGTGTGACAGTGGTGGAGAGTGGTGTGTGACAGTGGTGGAGAGTGGTGTGTGACAGTGGTGGAGAGTGGTGTGTGACAGTGGTGGAGAGTGGTGTGTGGACAGTGGTGGAGAGTGGTGTGTGACAGTGGTGGAGAGTGGTGTGTGACAGTGGTGGAGAGTGGTGTGTGACAGTGGTGGAGAGTGGTGTGTGGCAGTGGTGGAGAGTGGTGTGTGACAGTGGTGGAGAGTGGTGTGTGACAGTGGTGGAGAGTGGTGTGTGACAGTGGTGGAGAGTGGTGTGTGACAGTGGTGGAGAGTGGTGTGTGACAGTGGTGGAGAGTGGTGTGTGACAGTGGTGGAGAGTGGTGTGTGGCAGTGGTGGAGAGTGGTGTGTGACAGTGGTGGAGAGTGGTGTGTGACAGTGGTGGAGAGTGGTGTGTGACAGTGGTGGAGAGTGGTGTGTGACAGTGGTGGAGAGTGGTGTGTGACAGTGGTGGAGAGTGGTGTGTGACAGTGGTGGAGAGTGGTGTGTGACAGTGGTGGAGAGTGGTGTGTGACAGTGGTGGAGAGTGGTGTGTGACAGTGGTGGAGAGTGGTGTGTGACAGTGGTGGAGAGTGGTGTGTGACAGTGGTGGAGAGTGGTGTGTGGCAGTGGTGGAGAGTGGTGTGTGACAGTGGTGGAGAGTGGTGTGTGACAGTGGTGGAGAGTGGTGTGTGACAGTGGTGGAGAGTGGTGTGTGGCAGTGGTGGAGAGTGGTGTGTGACAGTGGTGGAGAGTGGTGTGTGACAGTGGTGGAGAGTGGTGTGTGACAGTGGTGGAGAGTGGTGTGTGACAGTGGTGGAGAGTGGTGTGTGACAGTGGTGGAGAGTGGTGTGTGACAGTGGTGGAGAGTGGTGTGTGACAGTGGTGGAGAGTGGTGTGTGGCAGTGGTGGAGAGTGGTGTGTGGCAGTGGTGGAGAGTGGTGTGTGACAGTGGTGGAGAGTGGTGTGTGACAGTGGTGGAGAGTGGTGTGTGACAGTGGTGGAGAGTGGTGTGTGACAGTGGTGGAGAGTGGTGTGTGACAGTGGTGGAGAGTGGTGTGTGACAGTGGTGGAGAGTGGTGTGTGGCAGTGGTGGAGAGTGGTGTGTGACAGTGGTGGAGAGTGGTGTGTGACAGTGGTGGAGAGTGGTGTGTGACAGTGGTGGAGAGTGGTGTGTGACAGTGGTGGAGAGTGGTGTGTGACAGTGGTGGAGAGTGGTGTGTGACAGTGGTGGAGAGTGGTGTGTGGCAGTGGTGGAGAGTGGTGTGTGACAGTGGTGGAGAGTGGTGTGTGGCAGTGGTGGAGAGTGGTGTGTGACAGTGGTGGAGAGTGGTGTGTGACAGTGGTGGAGAGTGGTGTGTGACAGTGGTGGAGAGTGGTGTGTGACAGTGGTGGAGAGTGGTGTGTGGACAGTGGTGGAGAGTGGTGTGTGGCAGTGGTGGAGAGTGGTGTGTGGCAGTGGTGGAGAGTGGTGTGACAGTGGTGGAGAGTGGTGTGTGGCAGTGGTGGAGAGTGGTGTGTGACAGTGGTGGAGAGTGGTGTGTGACAGTGGTGGAGAGTGGTGTGTGACAGTGGTGGAGAGTGGTGTGTGGCAGTGGTGGAGAGTGGTGTGTGACAGTGGTGGAGAGTGGTGTGTGACAGTGGTGGAGAGTGGTGTGTGACAGTGGTGGAGAGTGGTGTGTGGCAGTGGTGGAGAGTGGTGTGTGACAGTGGTGGAGAGTGGTGTGTGACAGTGGTGGAGAGTGGTGTGTGGCAGTGGTGGAGAGTGGTGTGTGACAGTGGTGGAGAGTGGTGTGTGACAGTGGTGGAGAGTGGTGTGTGACAGTGGTGGAGAGTGGTGTGTGACAGTGGTGGAGAGTGGTGTGTGACAGTGGTGGAGAGTGGTGTGTGACAGTGGTGGAGAGTGGTGTGTGACAGTGGTGGAGAGTGGTGTGACAGTGGTGGAGAGTGGTGTGTGACAGTGGTGGAGAGTGGTGTGTGACAGTGGTGGAGAGTGGTGTGTGACAGTGGTGGAGAGTGGTGTGTGACAGTGGTGGAGAGTGGTGTGTGACAGTGGTGGAGAGTGGTGTGTGACAGTGGTGGAGAGTGGTGTGTGACAGTGGTGGAGAGTGGTGTGTGACAGTGGTGGAGAGTGGTGTGTGACAGTGGTGGAGAGTGGTGTGTGACAGTGGTGGAGAGTGGTGTGTGACAGTGGTGGAGAGTGGTGTGTGACAGTGGTGGAGAGTGGTGTGTGACAGTGGTGGAGAGTGGTGTGTGACAGTGGTGGAGAGTGGTGTGTGACAGTGGTGGAGAGTGGTGTGTGACAGTGGTGGAGAGTGGTGTGTGACAGTGGTGGAGAGTGGTGTGTGACAGTGGTGGAGAGTGGTGTGTGACAGTGGTGGAGAGTGGTGTGTGGCAGTGGTGGAGAGTGGTGTGTGACAGTGGTGGAGAGTGGTGTGTGACAGTGGTGGAGAGTGGTGTGTGGCAGTGGTGGAGAGTGGTGTGTGGACAGTGGTGGAGAGTGGTGTGTGATAGTGGTGGAGACTGGTGTGTGACAGTGGTGGAGAGTGGTGTGTGGCAGTGGTGGAGAGTGGTGTGTGGCAGTGGTGGAGAGTGGTGTGTGACAGTGGTGGAGAGTGGTGTGTGACAGTTGTGGAGAGTGGTGTGTGACAGTGGTGGAGAGTGGTGTGTGGCAGTGATGGAGAGTGGTGTGTGACAGTAGTGGTGAGTGACAGTGGTGGAGAGTGGTGTGTGACAGTAGTGGTGAGTGACAGTGGTGGAGAGTGGTGTGTGACAGTGGTGGAGAGTGGTGTGTGACAGTGGTGGAGAGTGGTGTGTGGCATTGGTGGAGAGTGGTGTGTGACAGTGGTGGAGAGTGGTGTGTGACAGTGGTGGAGAGTGGTGTATGGCAGTGGTGGAGAGTGGTGTGTGACAGTGGTGGACAGAGGTGTGTGACAGTGGTGGAGAGTGGTGTGTGACAGTGGTGGAGAGTGGTGTGTGGCAGTGGTGGAGAGTGGTGTGTGACAGTGGTGGAGAGTGGTGTGTGACAGTGGTGGAGAGTGGTGTGTGACAGTGGTGGAGAGTGGTGTGTGGACAGTGGTGGAGAGTGGTGTGTGACAGTGGTGGAGAGTGGTGTGTGGCAGTGGTGGAGAGTGGTGTGTGACAGTGGTGGAGAGTGGTGTGTGACAGTGGTGGAGAGTGGTGTGTGACAGTGGTGGAGAGTGGTGTGTGACAGTGGTGGAGAGTGGTGTGTGACAGTGGTGGAGAGTGGTGTGTGACAGTGGTGGAGAGTGGTGTGTGACAGTGGTGGAGAGTGGTGTGTGACAGTGGTGGAGAGTGGTGTGTGACAGTGGTGGAGAGTGGTGTGTGACAGTGGTGGAGAGTGGTGTGTGACAGTGGTGGAGAGTGGTGTGTGACAGTGGTGGAGAGTGGTGTGTGACAGTGGTGGAGAGTGGTGTGTGACAGTGGTGGAGAGTGGTGTGTGACAGTGGTGGAGAGTGGTGTGTGACAGTGGTGGAGAGTGGTGTGTGACAGTGGTGGAGAGTGGTGTGTGACAGTGGTGGAGAGTGGTGTGTGGCAGTGGTGGAGAGTGGTGTGTGACAGTGGTGGAGAGTGGTGTGTGACAGTGGTGGAGAGTGGTGTGTGACAGTGGTGGAGAGTGGTGTGTGGCAGTGGTGGAGAGTGGTGTGTGACAGTGGTGGAGAGTGGTGTGTGACAGTGGTGGAGAGTGGTGTGTGACAGTGGTGGAGAGTGGTGTGTGACAGTGGTGGAGAGTGGTGTGTGACAGTGGTGGAGAGTGGTGTGTGACAGTGGTGGAGAGTGGTGTGTGACAGTGGTGGAGAGTGGTGTGTGGCAGTGGTGGAGAGTGGTGTGTGACAGTGGTGGAGAGTGGTGTGTGACAGTGGTGGAGAGTGGTGTGTGACAGTGGTGGAGAGTGGTGTGTGACAGTGGTGGAGAGGGTGTGTGACAGTGGTGGAGAGTGGTGTGTGACAGTGGTGGAGAGTGGTGTGTGACAGTGGTGGAGAGTGGTGTGTGGCAGTGGTGGAGAGTGGTGTGTGACAGTGGTGGAGAGTGGTGTGTGACAGTGGTGGAGAGTGGTGTGTGACAGTGGTGGAGAGTGGTGTGTGGCAGTGGTGGAGAGTGGTGTGTGGCAGTGGTGGAGAGTGGTGTGTGACAGTGGTGGAGAGTGGTGTGTGGCAGTGGTGGAGAGTGGTGTGTGACAGTGGTGGAGAGTGGTGTGTGACAGTGGTGGAGAGTGGTGTGTGACAGTGGTGGAGAGTGGTGTGTGACAGTGGTGGAGAGTGGTGTGTGGCAGTGGTGGAGAGTGGTGTGTGACAGTGGTGGAGAGTGGTGTGTGACAGTGGTGGAGAGTGGTGTGTGGCAGTGGTGGAGAGTGGTGTGTGACAGTGGTGGAGAGTGGTGTGTGACAGTGGTGGAGAGTGGTGTGTGACAGTGGTGGAGAGTGGTGTGTGGCAGTGGTGGAGAGTGGTGTGTGGCAGTGGTGGAGAGTGGTGTGTGACAGTGGTGGAGAGTGGTGTGTGGCAGTGGTGGAGAGTGGTGTGTGACAGTAGTGGTGAGTGACAGTGGTGGAGAGTGGTGTGTGACAGTGGTGGAGAGTGGTGTGTGACAGTGGTGGAGAGTGGTGTGTGGCATTGGTGGGGAGTGGTGTGTGACAGTGGTGGAGAGTGGTGTGTGGCAGTGGTGGAGAGTGGTGTGTGACAGTGGTGGAGAGTGGTGTGTGGCAGTTGTGGACAGAGGTGTGTGACAGTGGTGGAGAGTGGTGTGTGACAGTGGTGGAGAGTGGTGTGTGACAGTGGTGGAGAGTGGTGTATGGCAGTGGTGGAGAGTGGTGTGTGACAGTGGTGGACAGAGGTGTGTGACAGTGGTGGAGAGTGGTGTGTGACAGTGGTGGAGAGTGGTGTGTGGCAGTAGTGGAGAGTGGTGTGTGGCAGTGGTGGAGAGTGGTGTGTGACAGTGGTGGAGAGTGGTGTGTGGCAGTGGTGGAGAGTGGTGTGTGGCAGTGGTGGAGAGTGGTGTGTGACAGTGGTGGAGAGTGGTGTGTGACAGTGGTGGAGAGTGGTGTGTGGCAGTGGTGGAGAGTGGTGTGTGACAGTGGTGGAGAGTGGTGTGTGACAGTGGTGGAGAGTGGTGTGTGGCAGTGGTGGAGAGTGGTGTGTGGCAGTGGTGGAGAGTGGTGTGTGACAGTGGTGGAGAGTGGTGTGTGACAGTGGTGGAGAGTGGTGTGTGGCAGTGGTGGAGAGTGGTGTGTGACAGTGGTGGAGAGTGGTGTGTGGCAGTGGTGGAGAGTGGTGTGTGACAGTGGTGGAGAGTGGTGTGTGGCAGTGGTGGAGAGTGGTGTGTGACAGTGGTGGAGAGTGGTGTGTGGCAGTGGTGGAGAGTGGTGTGTGACAGTGGTGGAGAGTGGTGTGTGGCAGTGGTGGAGAGTGGTGTGTGACAGTGGTGGAGAGTGGTGTGTGACAGTGGTGGAGAGTGGTGTGTGGCAGTGGTGGAGAGTGGTGTGTGACAGTGGTGGAGAGTGGTGTGTGGCAGTGGTGGAGAGTGGTGTGAGACAGTGGTGGAGAGTGGTGTTTGACAGTGGTGGAGAGTGGTGTGTGGCAGTGGTGGAGAGTGGTGTGTGACAGTGGTGGAGAGTGGTGTGTGGCAGTGGTGGAGAGTGGTGTGTGACAGTGGTGGAGAGTGGTGTGTGACAGTGGATGAGAGTGGTGTGTGGCAGTGGTGGAGAGTGGTGTGTGACAGTGGTGGAGAGTGGTGTGTGACAGTGGTGGAGAGTGGTGTGTGGCAGTGGTGGAGAGTGGTGATACTACCCTCTACTCCTCTGCACCACTACCCTTCTCCTCCTCTGCACCACTACCCTCCTCCTCCTCTGCCCCACTACCCTCCTCCTCCTCTGCACCACTACCCTCCTCCTCCTCTGCATCACTTCTCTCCTCCTCCTCTGCCCCACTACTCTCCTCCTCCTCTGCACCACTACCCTCCTCCTCCTCTGCACCACTACCCTCCTCCTCCTCTGCATCACTTCTCTCCTCCTCCTCTGCCCCACTACTCTCCTCCTCCTCTGCACCACTACTCTCCTCCTCCTCTACATCACTACCCTCCTCCTCCTCTGCACCACTACCCTCCTCCTCCTCTGCACCACTACCCTCCTCCTCCTCTGCACCACTACCCTCCTCCTCCTCTGCATCACTTCTCTCCTCCTCCTCTGCCCCACTACTCTCCTCCTCTGCACCACTACTGTCCTCCACCTCTGCACAACTACCCTCCTCCTCCTCTGCACCACTACCCTCCTCCTCCTCTGCACCACTACTCTCCTCCTCTGTACCACTACCCTCGTCCACCTCTGCATCACTACTCTCCTCCTCCTCTGCACCACTACCCTCCTCCTCCTCTGCACCACTACCCTTCTCTTCCTCTGCCCCACTACTCTCCTCCTCCTCTGCACCACTACCCTCCTCCTCTGCACCACTACTCTCCTCCTCCTCTGCAACACTACCCTCCTCCTCTGCATCACCTCCCTCCTCCTCTGCAACACTACCCCTCCTCCTCCTCTGCATCATTCCCCTCTCCTCTGTACCACTACCCTCCTCCTCCTGTGCGTCACTACCCTCCTCCTCCACTGCACCACTACCCTCCTACTCTGCATCACTACCCTCCTCCTCCTCTGCAGCACTACCCTCCTCCTCTGCACCACTACCCTCCTCCTCCTCTGCATCACTACCCTCCTCCTCTGCATCACTACCCTCCTCCTCTGCATCACTACCCTCCTCCTCTGCATCACTACCCTCCTCCTCTGCATTACTACCCTCCTCCTCCGCATTACTACCCTCCTTCTCCTCTGCACCACTACCCTCCGCTTCTGCACCACTACCCTCCTCCTCTGCACCACTACCCTCCTCCTCCTCTAAACCACTACTCTCCTCGTCTGCACAACTACCCTCCTCCTTTGCACTACTACCCTCCTCCTCCTCCTCTGCACCACTACCCTCCTCCTCCTCTGCACCACTACCCTCCTCCTCCTCTGCAGACCTACTCTCCTCCTCCTCTGCACCACTACCCTCCTCCTCTGCACCACTACCCCTGTGGGATATTTGGGGCTTGAACATGATTATTTAAATATTAATGTAGTAAAATAAATTACGAAGGACCACCCGCTTTTATAGTAAAGAGGGAAACTGAGAATTTCTGATCATTAGATAATTCCTAGATGAAACCAGTAACTATGGATAAAACTAGAAAATATGATCATAGAAATAATTAATGGGCTGTATTATTAAATGAAACAAACCTCAAACACCTACATTGGGGGGTTATTACTGGAGGTAAGTACGTCCAGGAATTAGTGTGGTTCGTTCACTAATTCAATTAATAATAATCTAATCCTATAAAATAATATTGAAACTGATATCATTACCATAAAGGGGAACATAGATTATGAGCATAGTAATGAATTACAGTAAACCACATATTAATCCCAAAGAATTCTGCACACAAAAATTGCAATAGAATCATAAAAAGGAAATAAATCTTAGCTTAATGAAGATTCCTTTAGAAAGCCATGGAAGTTCCTCTTATTCTCTGGACTCGGTCGACTGACGAGTGGAACGGGTTAACATGGGAGAAGGCAGCATGGAGAATTCTTCTCTCGTGCTGCAAGACAAATATTTTACAATAGCAACTGATTTACCTACTGAATCTATATATTCATGAAAATTAATAGTTACAGGTGACAAATTTTAATCACCTGTTATTAGATGTTATCGTGCGTCATAACGGACAATCACCCTGCTACTATTAAACCTTTTACCTGATGCATCACATAAAGGAATATACTTAGCTGTGGGCACTGTATAAGTATTAAGATTGCCGTGCTTCGCGTCCCAGGCTCTGGTTAACCCTATACTGGATAGTGACGCGCTTCGCTGGCCGGTCACGTGTCGTCAAGAACCAAGTCAAAGGGCTCCTTATTCGACACCAGCACCAGCTGAAGATACTATCTGCAAGGTTATGCACGCCTCACAGTGGCGACTTTCATCTGAGGATGGATAACACCTGCCCTAATTGCTGGGCAATGGCGTCTTCTTATGAGTACGGTAAGCGCAGGTCTGCTTCTGAGCGGCTCTGCACGTGTACAGAGCTGGCCTTCCTCTACCCACGCCGAGTCCGCGTTCATAAAACAAATTATTGTCTCGAACATTAATATTTCTCGCATTTACGTTTGAAACGTTGAAGACTGGACAGGTTTATTATTTAAAGGAAGAAAATATTGTTATTTACCAATTTAAGAATAGTAAATATATAAGGGAGAGGAATTAATGTCTCCCCATGGCATTCACTGGTGACGTTAACTTTATCACGAGATAGACGCTATGATTCCAACGCTCTATTCGGCTTTTAGTTGGAGGTCAATTTCATCTGCAATTAGTTATCATACAGAATGCTTTAATTATGGAGAATCGAATTTAATTCTCACATACATTGGATATAATGTGTTTACTGTAAGGGAAGCTGACGCAATACTGGCGTCAGGTGACGTGAGAATTCTAGCCTACTGCACAGATGAAATTATTAGTACATGAGAATTCTACGTATTGTTAATTTTACTTACTACAATAATTAATATAGTTAGTAATAAGTAATGAGAATACAACAGTGTTGTATTCGGGGTTGGAAATATCCAACATAACTCCGGGGGGAGGATTCTAGGGTCGTAGTGTACTGTGGTGTACTGACCTATCCCGAAGTGATATTAAGATTAGTATGTTAATATGTTAGTATGTTAGTACACACATAACGAACGTCCCGGATTTATCAAGGACTTACAAGAACTTGAGTCTTGCTATTTACATGTCAAATAAAACATGTTGTTTATAGCCTACACAATATTTATAGATTTTAACTCACACAATTTAAACTAACAGAATGTACTATGATGGGATATCCTGGGTCATAGTGACTTGTAATGTTTAGTTACGTGATATCTCATCGTAGCATCATGATAGTTATCTAAGTGGGATGTGAAGGAAATTACTCTTGTTCAGAGTTGTAATAGGCTTGCAGTTTCCCTTAGTGGAAACATGTATTAAATATTGAAACATTAAATGATTAAGTTATCGGTAATCAGGAACTCTCTAAAGCTCACAATAAACTCAACAACTAGGGTCGCAGTGACATGTAATGGTGTATTACGTAGCTGCTGAATCGTAGGCAAACTCAGAATAAGTTCCTAAGAACTGGTAACACTATTGTATGATTATACAGTAAAGTATTATTAGTCATTTAAGATCAAGGAGACTATGACACTACAGTAAGGTCACTGTCTAGGGTCGCTGTGACTTGTAACTATTGAGTTACTAGACAATAACATCATGCAGCATCATGATCACCTCAAATTCAAATGAGGAAATTGAATTTAATGTGCACTGCCGTGCAGTAGTCATTCTGACTGATGGTACAACTAATTTGCTAACTAGCTAAAATAATAGAAAAGTAGAGAA
Source organism: Procambarus clarkii (assembly GCF_040958095.1). Classification (NCBI taxonomy): domain Eukaryota; kingdom Metazoa; phylum Arthropoda; class Malacostraca; order Decapoda; family Cambaridae; genus Procambarus; species Procambarus clarkii. The sequence goes on along the minus strand of NC_091195.1, from coordinate 1,086,422 downwards.
CTGAAAAGTTTATTCATTAAATCAAGGAAAATTCTGAGTCGACAGTGAGATTAGTAGCCTAGTCATTCTGACTTATGAGCTAATAATGGCAGCTCATAGGCTTGACACTGTAAACTGGTTAATACGAAATCACCTTTACATGAAATTGAGTTTATTAAATCAGTCTCTATAAGTATAGTCAACTGTAATTAATGGTGAGTACAGATTAGGCTAGTACTCAGTTGACACTAACTAAAGTCCCTAAACCTACCTAAATAAGGGACTAAGCTAATTGTGAGCAAAATGTACTCAAATTAACTTGTGAGCAGTATTGAGCTCATTAACAGGTCGAGCTATATTGAGCTCGTGAACATGGTGAGCTACAGTGAGCTCGTTAGCAGTGCTAACAGGGTGAGTTGCAGTGAACTCGTCAACAGTGTTGACAGGGTGAGTTACAGTGAACTCGTCAACAGTGTTGACAGGGTGAGCTACAGTGAGCTCGTTAGCAATGCTAACAGGGTGAGTTGCAGTGAACTCGTCAACAGTGTTGACAGGGTGAGCTACAGTGAGCTCGTTAGCAGTGCTAACAGGGTGAGTTACAGTGAACTCGTCAACAGTGTTGACAGGGTGAGCTACAGTGAGCTCGTTAGCAGTGCTAACAGGGTGAGTTACAGTGAACTCGTCAACAGTGTTGACAGGGTGAGCTACAGTGAGCTCGTTAGCAGTGCTAACAGGGTGAGTTGCAGTGAACTCGTCAACAGTGTTGACAGGGTGAGCTACAGTGAGCTCGTTAACAGTTAACAGGGTGAGTTCAGTGAACTCGTCAACAGTGTTGACAGGGTGAGCTACAGTGAGCTCGTTAACAGTTAACAGGGTGAGTTCAGTGAACTCGTCAACAGTGTTGACAGGGTGAGCTACAGTGAGCTCGTTAGCAGTGCTAACAGGGTGAGCTGCAGTGAGCTCGTTAACAGTTAACAGGGTGAGTTCAGTGAACTCGAATTAACGAGGTGGAGTTTTGTCATTCAGTTATCATGGCGAGCAATATTAAGCTCGTACGCATGGGGAACAAGCACTCATATTATTACGTTAATTCTAAGGTGAGCTATATTAAGCTCATGGCGCATGTTAATTAACAATGCCGATGTTTAACGATAATGCATTAAACATATTAGTTCTCTGTAAATTCACTTACATATTAGTAAGTTTGCAAGTTTGTTCGTGCTGCGTTCCTACGCTAAATAAGTAGAAACGAATGAAAAAACAACTCGAACAATTAATGCAAGTATTTATCACTAACTCTTAGTGCAGAAAACATGGTATTAAGAAGGTTTTCTTGGCAAACCTTTAAGCGCAAGTATAGTGGACCAGTGGTCCTAGTGAATTTATAATTAAATTCAGGAAATGCCAGTGGCATTGAGTGCTAGATTCTCTAGCCTAACATTATTAATTCCTAGGGAGTACTAGATTCTCTAGCCTAACATTACATTTTAACTAGGAAGACTGAGTGTGTTCAACTACTACTTGTCGAGAATAATTCTAAGTCTGCAGTGAATTCAACAGTTTGGTCGCTGTGACTTGTACTTGTTTGAGTACGGACCATTGGTTTTCACTGAGAGTTATGAAACATCTTGGCGAGTATCAATTGTACTACATTCAATCTGAGTTTATTACTCAGCTGTGTTTCTCCTTTTAGCTTGCTGCTGGAGAATTGATTTACTGCTGACTAATTTATTATTATTGGCAAGTTTAGGCTTGTTCACATTCAGAATTTTACCAGTAAGTAAGTAGCCTCCTGCAGATTGGAGCATATTCATTCCCAATCGTTTAACATGTCCAGTTATGAACTGGTAATAGTAGTCGGCTCCTACTAGTACATCTACATTGTTAAGGCGGTCAGACGTTAACTTGTTGTCAGCCAAATTAATTTCACGTTCCTGCAGGAAGTGGGCTGTGTACCCCAGACCCTTAATATTTAAGTCTAAAGGTATTTGATCTACAACAATGGCTTGGACAGCCTTGGCATGACTACCTAGTCGTACAAGCGGTTGAACTACTGAGTATTCATGGATTCCTCGATTTATCATGAACCCTGACAAGTTTAATTTTACCTGTCTTATTGCTTGTAAATTAAGTGCCTCTGCTGCCCTTTGAGTAATGAAAGTTCTCTGGGAACCTTGATCAAATAGTCCACGTATGGTGATCTTGGCTCCTCTGTTCTTCACTTGAAGTTGGGTAGTAGGCAAAGCAGCATCCACTTGAGATGCTTGGGAAGTTACGCTGTACACATCTCGCAGCACTGTACTGGTGTAGATTCTCTACGTCCTATTCTAGGATTGACATAATTAGTCCTAACTAATTTGCACAGTGCAGCATGATGCTTGCCCCTTCTACACCTATTGCAGGTGTTCAGTGGGGTGTCACAGCTGTTAACATTATGTGGTTTGAGACACTTAGTACATTTGTGTAACTGTTTGAGTCGTCTGACTCTTGTGTCTCTATTAGGATAATTAGTACATTTGTACAGAGAATGTTTTTGATTGCAAAACAAGCACATTCCCCATCCTACAGATCGTTTGGGGGTTACCGATTTAGGTAAAACAGTATTAGCAGGTGGTGATGGTTTTTTTGCTTGTTATTTATTCTCTTGTGAGTACTTGGTGTACTCTGGGGAACCATTAATAGGCTCTTGGGAGTGCTCTTTGGACTATTAAGTCTCTTAGGAGCACCTGTGGCGTTATTAGGAGTGCTCTTTGGACCATTAGGTCTCTTAGGAGCACCTGTGGGATTCTTAGGCCTCACTGATGAATCAGTATTTGACTGATTGTTGTTACATTGATTTTAGCACCTTTGTTACCTAGTGACAGTGTCACTTTTGGAGTTTCAGGTAAGGAAACTGATGTAGGTACAGTTTTGGTGCATTCAGATTTAGCATTAATTGCTTGGTCTGCTGTATGATTGCTCATATTACGCAAACCTGTAAATATATCCTGCATTGACAGGGTATTACCATTCTGGCATACATATAATTTATTAAGTGTGTCACCAGACAATTTTCTCTGGATGATAATTTTAGTCATCCACTCAGTAGTTGGGTGATCCACCTCTTTACTGAAAAAATTTATCAGTGACTCAAGCTGAAAACTAAAGGCTTGTAAAGAGTCAACTGATTGCTCTGGTGAAGATAAATTTAATAATTGGTGCACAAGGTTTATAATAGTCTTCTCATTGTTAGCACTTACTTTAGAAGGCTGTTGTGAGCAATTGTGACCATTACTTGTGTTGCTTAAGGCTTCTTGCTTAGCCTCAGCTTTGATTACAGCTTCGACTGCTGCTGCAGCATCAGCTTTATCATTTTCTGGTTCAGATTCACTGATCATTGCAGCTTCACTTGTTTCTCTGGGTTCTGGTGATAAGCTAGTTAATTCAGTAGCCTTATGTATTGAACTTATAGAATCCAGGGAACATTGAGAAGTGCGGTCTGAAATTTGATCAGACTCTGTAAACAAATCATCACATGAAGCTGTATTAGATGAGATGTTAGAAAATGAAAGTTGAACTTCAGTTGCTGATCCTGTATAGTGATCAGCATTGATTAGAGGATTCTCCTCGTCTTGATGTAGCTCAAGTATTTCATCTGAGCTGAGTGTTAACTCGGGTACAGGTCTATTAATGATCTGATCTATCCACTCGGGAATATCTAGTCTCGCAAGCACCTTATCATATTGGTCTAACCTGGTTTGAACGCTACGTTCATAGTTATCAAGATCAGATTCTGTTAGACATAAGTCGTCTGTGACAGTATGATCGGCCTGGAGTAAATTCCTGTGGGACTCGATTACAGTCTTGATATAGTCATATCTTTTGTTAGCGTTCCTTATGGAACTTGCTATTCTGTAGACGTAATCTGGGTCAGTTTCTACACAGTTGTCACATTTGATAAACTGTTTTCCTAGCTGAAGTTGAAGATCTGTCAAGAATCTTGTATTCCTTTCCAAAGGATTCATTCTTGCGGTAAATTGAGCTTGATAGGGCTTATATAGCTAGTGCTATAGCTATGGTCTGCTCCTTGATGTAGAGCAGGTATAATTATTGACAGCCTGATAGGGCTTATGTAGCTAGTGTTATAGCTATGGTGTCTGCTCCTTGATGTAGAGCAGGTATAAGTATTGACAGCCTGATATGGCTTATGTAGCTAGTGGTATAGCTATGTTGTCTGCTCCTTGATGCAGAGCAGGTATAAGTATTGACAGCCTAATATTTCTTGAGGCTGGTCGTAATTTACCTCATTTAGAGGTTAGCTACCTACCTAATAATAAGCAACTAAGATTTGAGTGGTACCTTGGTCTCACTACAGGTGTTCCTCAGCTTAGCTCTTCTAAATCAGCCTCGGATGGGTAGTGGACTTACAGTAACACTCAAAGACATACATAGAAATATGCAATAAAATAATTACACAATAAATGGTTAATCCCACCCTTGATAGGGTCAGCACAAAGGAATAATATATGTGTCACTAACTAGCTCAAGCCTAGTCGTGAGAATTTCTACTTGAGAAACTACAACTATATTTAGTCTGTGCTTGTGCCAAATTCAACACAATCACAGCCTAAATTGCTACCTAATGAAGGTTGGCAAAGATTATATTATGGTGCAGTAATGTGCAAATAATTGTGCTGTGTTTTTGGGTTTTTTGTATTTTATTGTTTATATACACTTGTGTAATTATGTGTATAAGAAATTAAATGAACACAAAGGAATTAATTGTGTTTGGCAAGTATTCTACTGCCGTAAATATTATCTAACTCCTGAATGTACTCCTAATTGTGGAATAAAATATTATCAGGGTTAGTAATGATTAACTAGTATGAGATCAGTAATTTATATTAGTATACTGGATCCCTAAATGTTAATGATCCACTGACTTGAGTGAAGCAGTAACTTTAACATGGATTCAGGCTATAATGGACAGTCTGCTGACAGCCATATATTGAAACATTGGTATAGCCTAAATGGTTAACACTTAATTGGTGTTAGTGATTAATATAAGGTTATGAGCTGTTGCTCTTGGTGACCTAAAGATTCTACTTCAGTATGAAGTGTTGGTCTAAATGTTGTGGATAATTGGTTATGACCCACTAAAGCTACCTTATACATGAGGTGAAAGTAGCAATATGTTAGTGTGATCTAGGCTAACTGATGTGTTACACTGTTAGTTGACACAATTAATTAAATAGTTAGTCTAGCTTCTATCACACAAGGATTTGTTATTAATGATTAATATTCTAATTATAAATTTAATGCCTATCCGGTTCGATAAGGACCATAATGTGGGATATTTGGGGCTTGAACATGATTATTTAAATATTAATGTAGTAAATTAAATTACGAAGGACCACCCGCTTTTATAGTAAAGAGGGAAACTGAGAATTTCTGATCAATAGATAATTCCTAGATGAAACCAGTAACTATGGATAAAACTAGAAAATATGATCATAGAAATAATTAATGGGCTGTATTATTAAATGAAACAAACCTCAAACACCTACATTGGGGGGTTATTACTGGAGGTAAGTACGTCCAGGAAGTAGTGTGGTTCGTTCACTAATTCAATTAATAATAATCTAATCCTATAAAATAATATTGAAACTGATATCATTACCATAAAGGGGAACATAGATTATGAGCATAGTAATGAATTACAGTAAACCACATATTAATCCCAAAGAATTCTGCACACAAAAATTGCAATAGAATCATAAAAAGGAAATAAATCTTAGCTTAATGAAGATTCCTTTAGAAAGCCATGGAAGTTCCTCTTATTCTCTGGACTCGGTCGACTGACGAGTGGAACGGGTTAACATGGGAGAAGGCAGCATGGAGAATTCTTCTCTCGTGCTGCAAGACAAATATTTTACAATAGCAACTGATTTACCTACTGAATCTATATATTCATGAAAATTAATAGTTACAGGTGACAAATTTTAATCACCTGTTATTAGATGTTATCGTGCGTCATAACGGACAATCACCCTGCTACTATTAAACCTTTTACCTGATGCATCACATAAAGGAATATACTTAGCTGTGGGCACTGTATAAGTATTAAGATTGCCGTGCTTCGCGTCCCAGGCTCTGGTTAACCCTATCCTGGATAGTGATGCGCTTCGCTGGCCGGTCACATGTCGTCAAGAACCAAGTCAAAGGGCTCCTTATTCGACACCAGCACCAGCTGAAGATACTATCTGCAAGGTTATTCACGCCTCACAGTGGCGACTTTCATCTGAGGATGGATAACACCTGCCCTAATTGCTGGGCAATGGCGTTTTCTTATGAGTACGGTAAGCGCAGGTCTGCCTCTGAGCGGCTCTGCACGTGTACAGAGCAGGCCTTCCTCTACCCACGCCGAGTCCGCGTTCATAAAACAAATTATTGTCTCGAACATTAATATTTCTCGCATTTACGCTTGAAACGTTGAAGACTGGACGGGTTTATTATTTAAAGGAAGAAAATATGGTTATTTACTAATTTAAGAATAGTAAATATATAAGGGAGAGGAATTAATGTCTCCCCATGGCATTCACTGGTGACGTTAACTTTATCACGAGATAGACGCTATGATTCCAACGCTCTATTCGGCTTTTAGTTGGAGGTCAATTTCATCTGCAATTAGTTATCATACAGAATGCTTTAATTATGGAGAATCGAATTTAATTCTCACATACATTGGATATAATGTGTTTACTGTAAGGGAAGCTGACGCAATACTGGCGTCAGGTGACGTGAGAATTCTAGCCTACTGCACAGATGAAATTATTAGTACATGAGAATTCTACGTGTTGTTAATTTTACTTACTACAATAATTAATATAGTTAGTAATAAGTAATGAGAATACAACAGTGTTGTATTCGGGGTTGGAAATATCCAACAACCCCACTCCTCCTCTGCATCACTACCCTCCTCCTCTAGCACCACTACCCTCCTCCTCTGCACAACTATCCTCCTCCTCCTGTGCACCACAACCCTCCTCATCTGCCCCACTACTCTCCTCACACTCTGCCCCACTACCCTCGTCTTCTTCTGCACCACTACCCTCCTCCTCCTCCTCTGCACCACTACCCCCATCCTCCTCCTCCTCATCCTCTGCACCACTACCCCCATCCTCCTCCTCTGCACCACTACCCTTCTACTCTGCAACACTTCCCTCCTCCTCTGCACCACTACCCTCCTCCTCTGCACCACTGCCCTCATTCTCCTCTGCACCACTACCCTCCTCCTCTGCACCACTACCCTCCTCCTCTGCACCACTGCCCTCCTTCTCCTCCTCTGAACCACTACCCTCCTCCTCTGCACATCTTCCCTTCTCCTCTGCATCACTACCCTCCTCCTCTGCAGCACTACTCTCCTCCTCTGCACCACTACCATCCTCCTCCTCTGCACTACTACCCTCCTCCTCCTCTGCACCACTACCCTCCTCCTCTGAACCACTCACCTCCTCCTTCTCTACACCACTACCCTCCTCGTCTCCACCACTAGCTCCCTCCTCTTCTGCACCACTACCCTCCTCGTCCTCCTCTGCACCACTACTCTCCTCCTCCTCTGCATCACTATCATCCTCCTCCTCTGCACTACTACCATCCTCCTTCTCTGCACCACTACCATCCTCCTCCTCTGCACCACTACCCTCCTCCTCTGCATCACTACCCTCCTCCTCTGCATCACTACCCTCCTCCTCCTCTGCATCACTTCCCTCCTCCTCCTCTGCACCACTACCCTCCTCCTCTGATCCACTACCCTCCTCCTCCTCTGCACAACTACCCTTATCCTCCTCTTTACAACTACTCTGCCTCCTCCTCTGCACCACTACCCTCCTCCTCTGCATCACTTCCCTCCTCCTCTGCACCACTTATCTCCTTCTCCTCCTCTGCACCACTACCCTACTCCTCTGCATCACTACCCTCCTCCTCCTATGCAGCACTACCCTCCTCCTCCTCCTCTGCACCACTACCCTCCTCCTCTGCCACATCTACCCTCCTCCTCTGCACCACTTCCCTCCTTCTTCTCCTCTGCATCACTTCCCTCCTCCTCTGCACCACTACCCTCCTTCTCCTCCTCTGCACCACTACCCTCCTCCTCTGCAGCACTACCCTCCCCCTTCTTTGCACCACTTCCCTCCTCCTCTGCACATCTTCCCTCCTCCTCTGCATCACTACCCTCATCCTCCTCTGCATCACTATCCTCCTCCTCCTCTGCAGCACTCCCCTCCTCAAACCTCTGCACCACTTCTCTCCTCCTCCTCTGCACCACTACCCTCATCCTCCTCTGCACCACTACCCTACTTCTCTGCATTACTTTCCTCCTCCTCCTCTGCAAAACTACCCTCCTCCTCCTCTGCACAACTACCCTTATCCTCCTCTGCACCACTACTCTCCTCCTCCTCTGCACCACTACTCTCCTGCTCTGCATCACTTCCCTCCTCCACTGCGTCACTACTCTCCTCCTCCTCCGCACCACTACTCTCTTCCTCCTCTGCACCACTTCCCTCCTTCTCTGCATCACTTCCCTCCTCCTCTGCACTACTACCCTCCTCCTCTTCTGCATCACTATCCTCCTCCTCCTCTGCAGCACTACCCTCCTCAAACCTCTGCACCACTTCTCTCCTCCTCCTCTGCACCACTACCCTCCTCCTCCTCTGCACCACTACCCTCCTCCTCCTCCTCTGCACCACTGCCCTCCTCCTCCTTTGCACCACTACCCTCCTCCTCTGCAACACTACCCTCCTCCTCTGCAGCACTACTCTCCTCCTCTGCATCACTACCATCCTCCTCCTCTGCACCACTACCCTCCTCCTCCTCTGCACCACTACCCTCCTCCTCCTCTGCACCACTACCCTCCTCCTCTGCAACAATACCCTCCTCCTCTGCAGCACTACTCTCCTCCTCCTCTGCACCGCTACCATCCTCCTCCTCTGCACCACTACCCTCCTCCTCTGCACCACTACCCTCCTCCACCTCCTCTGCACCACTACCATCCTCCTCCTCTGCACCACTACCCTTCTCCTCCTCTGCAACACTACCCTCCTCCTCTGCAACACTACCCTCCTCCTCCTCCTCTGCAGCACTACTCTCCTCCTCCTCTGCACCGCTACCATCCTCCTCCTCTGCACCACTACCCTCCTCCTCTGCACCACTACCCTCCTCCACCTCCTCTGCACCACTACCATCCTCCTCCTCTGCACCACTACCCTCCTCCTCCTCTGCACCACTACCCTCCTCCTCCTCCTCTGCACCACTTCCCTCCTCCTCCTCTGCACCACTATCCTCCTCCTCTGCAACACTACCCTCCTCCTCTGCAGCACTACTCTCCTCCTCCTCTGCATCACTACCATCCTCCTCCTCTGCACCACTACCTTCCTCCTCCTCTGCACCACTACCATCCTCCTCCTCCTCTGCACCACTACCCTCCTCCTCCTCTGCACCACTACCCTCCTCCTCCTCTGCACCACTACCCTCCTCCTCTGCAACAATACCCTCCTCCTCTGCAGCACTACTCTCCTCTTCCTCTGCACCACTACCATCCTCCTCCTCTGAACCACTACCTTCCTCCTCTGCACCACTACCCTCCCCCTCCTCCTCTGCACCACTACCATCCTCCTCCAATGCACCACTACCCTTCTCCTCCTCTGCAACACTACCCTCCTCCTCTGCAACACTACCCTCCTCCTCCTCCTCTACGTCACTACCCTCCTCCTCTGCACCACTACCCTCCTCCTCCTGCACCACTACCATCCTCCTCCTCTGCACCACTACCCTCCTCCTCCTCTGCAACACTACCCTCCTCCTCTGCAGAACTACCCTCCTCCTCTGCTCCACTACCCTCCTCCTCCTCTGCACCACTACCCTCCTCCTCCTCTGCAACACTACCCTCCTCCTCTGCAGAACTACCCTCCTCCTCTGCACCACTACCCTCCTCCTCCTCTGCACAACTACCCTCCTCCTCTGCATCACTACCCTCCTTCTCCTCTGCATCGCTTCCCTCCTCCTCCTCTGCACCACTACCCTCCTCCTCCTCTGCAACACTACCCTCCTCCTCTGCACCACTACCCTCCTCCTCTGCATCACTACCTACCTCCTCTGCACCACTACCCTCCTGCTCTGCAACACTACCCTCCTCCTCTGCATCACTACTGTCCTCCTCCTCTGCATCACTACCCTCTTCCTTCTCTGCATCACTTCCCTCCTCCTCCTCTGCACCAGTACCCTCCTACTCCTCTGCTCCACTACCCTACTTCTCTGCATTACTTTCCTCCTCCTGCTCTGCACCACTACCCTCCTTCTCCTCCTCTGCACCACTACCCTCCTCCTCCTTTGCACAACTACCCTTATCCTCCTCTGCACCACTACTCTCCTCCTCCTCTGCACCACTTTCCTCCTCCTCCTCTGCACAACTACCCTTATCCTCCTCTGCACCACTACTTTCCTCCTCCACTGCACCACTACCCTCCTCCTCTGCATCCCTTCCCTCCTCCTCTGCACCACGACCCTCCTCCTCTGCATCACTTCCCTCTTCCTCTGCACCACTTCCCTCCTCCTCCTCTGCATCACTACCCTCCTTCTCCTCTGCATCGCTTCCCTCCTCCTCCTCTGCACCACTACCCTCCTCCTCCTCTGCACCACTACCCTCCTCCTCTGCACCACTACCCTCCTCCTCTGCATCACTACCTACCTCCTCTGCACCACTACCCTCCTGCTCTGCACCACTACCCTCCTCCTCTGCACCACTACCCTCCTCCACTGCATCACTACCGTCCTCCTCCTCTGCAGCACTACCCTCCTCCTCATCTGCACCACTTCCCTCCTCCTCTGCACATCTTCCCTTCTCCTCTGCATCACTACCCTCCTCCTCCTCTGCATCACTTCCCTCCTCCTCCTCTGCACCACTACCCTCCTCCTCCTCTGCTCCACTACCCTACTTCTCTGCATTATTTTCCTCCTCCTCCTCTGCACCACTACCCTCCTTCTCCTCCTCTGCACCACTACCCTCCTCCTCCTCTGCACAACTACCCTTATCCTCCTCTGCACCACTACTCTCCTCCTCCTCTGCACCACTTTCCTCCTCCTCCGCTGCACAACTACAATTATCCTCCTCTGCACCACTACTTTCCTCCTCCTCTGCACCACTACCCTCCTCCTCTGCATCACTTCCATCCTCCTCTGCACCACTACCATCCTCGTTCTCTGCACCACTACACTCCTTCTCTGCAACACTACCCTCCTCCTCTGCACCACTACCCTCCTCCTCCTCTGCACCACTACCCTCCTCCTCTGCAACAATACCCTCCTCCTCTGCAGCACTACTCTCCTCCTCCTCTGCACTACTACCATCCTCCTTCTCTGCACCACTACCCTCCTCCTCTGCACCACTACCCTCCCCCTCCTCCTCTGCACCACTACCCTCCTCCTCTGCACCACTACCCTCCCACTCCTCCTCTGCACCACTACCATCCTCCTCCAATGCACCACTACCCTTCTCCTCCTCTGAAACACTACCCTCCTCCTCTGCACCACTACCCTCCTCCTCCTGCACCACTACCATCCTCCTCCTCTGCACCACTACCCTCCTCCTCCTCTGCAACACTACCCTCCTCCTCTGCAGAACTACCCTCCTCCTCTGCACCACTACCCTCCTCCTCCTCTGCACAACTACCCTCCTCCTCTGCATCACTACCCTCCTTCTCCTCTGCATCGCTTCCCTCCTTCTCCTCTGCACCACTACCCTCCTCCTCCTCTGCACCACTACCCTCCTCCTCTGCAACAATACCCTCCACCTCTGCAGCACTACTCTCCTCCTCCTCTGCACCGCTACCATCCTCCTCCTCTGCACCACTACCCTCCTCCTCTGCACCACTACCCTCCTCCTCCTCCTCTGCACCACTACCATCCTCCTCCTCTGCACCACTACCCTTCTCCTCCTCTGCAACACTACCCTCCTCCTCTGCAACACTACCCTCCTCCTCCTACTCTGCAGCACTACTCTCCTCCTCCTCTGCACCGCTATCATCCTCCTCCTCTGCACCACTACCCTCCTCCTCTGCACCACTACCCTCCTCCACCTCCTCTGCACCACTACCATCCTCCTCCTCTGCACCACTACCCTCCTCCTCCTCTGCACCACTACCCTCCTCCTCCTCCTCTGCACCACTTCCCTCCTCCTCCTCTGCACCACTATCCTCCTCCTCTGCAACACTACCCTCCTCCTCTGCAGCACTACTCTCCTCCTCCTCTGCATCACTACCATCCTCCTCCTCTGCACCACTACCTTCCTCCTCCTCTGCACCACTACCCTCCTCCTCCTCCTCTGCACCACTACCCTCCTCCTCCTCTGCACCACTACCCTCCTCCTCCTCTGCACCACTACCCTCCTCCTCTGCAACAATACCCTCCTCCTCTGCAGCACTACTCTCCTCTTCCTCTGCACCACTACCATCCTCCTCCTCTGAACCACTACCTTCCTCCTCTGCACCACTACCCTCCCCCTCCTCCTCTGCACCACTACCATCCTCTTCCAATGCACCACTACCCTTCTCCTCCTCTGCAACACTACCCTCCTCCTCTGCAACACTACCCTCCTCCTCCTCCTCTACGTCACTACCCTCCTCCTCTGCACCACTACCCTCCTCCTCCTGCACCACTACCATCCTCCTCCTCTGCACCACTACCCTCCTCCTCCTCTGCAACACTACCCTCCTCCTCTGCAGAACTACCCTCCTCCTCTGCACCACTACCCTCCTCCTCCTCTGCACAACTACCCTCCTCCTCTGCATCACTACCCTCCTTCTCCTCTGCATCGCTTCCCTCCTCCTCCTCTGCACCACTACCCTCCTCCTCCTCTGCAACACTACCCTCCTCCTCTGCACCACTACCCTCCTCCTCTGCATCACTACCTACCTCCTCTGCACCACTACCCTCCTGCTCTGCAACACTACCCTCCTCCTCTGCATCACTACTGTCCTCCTCCTCTGCATCACTACCCTCTTCCTTCTCTGCATCACTTCCCTCCTCCTCCTTCTCTGCACCAGTACCCTCCTACTCCTCTGCTCCACTACCCTACTTCTCTGCATTACTTTCCTCCTCCTGCTCTGCACCACTACCCTCCTTCTCCTCCTCTGCACCACTACCCTCCTCCTCCTTTGCACAACTACCCTTATCCTCCTCTGCACCACTACTCTCCTCCTCCTCTGCACCACTTTCCTCCTCCTCCTCTGCACAACTACCCTTATCCTCCTCTGCACCACTACTTTCCTCCTCCACTGCACAACTACCCTCCTCCTCTGCATCCCTTCCCTCCTCCTCTGCACCACGACCCTCCTCCTCTGCATCACTTCCCTCTTCCTCTGCACCACTTCCCTCCTCCTCCTCTGCATCACTACCCTCCTTCTCCTCTGCATCGCTTCCCTCCTCCTCCTCTGCACCACTACCCTCCTCCTCCTCTGCACCACTACCCTCCTCCTCTGCACCACTACCCTCCTCCTCTGCATCACTACCTACCTCCTCTGCACCACTACCCTCCTGCTCTGCACCACTACCCTCCTCCTCTGCACCACTACCCTCCTCCACTGCATCACTACCGTCCTCCTCCTCTGCAGCACTACCCTCCTCCTCATCTGCACCACTTCCCTCCTCCTCTGCACATCTTCCCTTCTCCTCTGCATCACTACCCTCCTCCTCCTCTGCATCACTTCCCTCCTCCTCCTCTGCACCACTACCCTCCTCCTCCTCTGCTCCACTACCCTACTTCTCTGCATTATTTTCCTCCTCCTCCTCTGCACCACTACCCTCCTTCTCCTCCTCTGCACCACTACCCTCCTCCTCCTCTGCACAACTACCCTTATCCTCCTCTGCACCACTACTCTCCTCCTCCTCTACACCACTTTCCTCCTCCTCCGCTGCACAACTACAATTATCCTCCTCTGCACCACTACTTTCCTCCTCCTCTGCACCACTACCCTCCTCCTCTGCATCACTTCCATCCTCCTCTGCACCACTACCATCCTCGTTCTCTGCACCACTACACTCCTTCTCTGCAACACTACCCTCCTCCTCTGCACCACTACCCTCCTCCTCCTCTGCACCACTACCCTCCTCCTCTGCAACAATACCCTCCTCCTCTGCAGCACTACTCTCCTCCTCCTCTGCACCACTACCATCCTCCTTCTCTGCACCACTACCCTCCTCCTCTGCACCACTACCCTCCCCCTCCTCCTCTGCACCACTACCCTCCTCCTCTGCACAACTACCCTCCCCCTCCTCCTCTGCACCACTACCATCCTCCTCCAATGCACCACTACCCTTCTCCTCCTCTGAAACACTACCCTCCTCCTCTGCACCACTACCCTCCTCCTCCTGCACCACTACCATCCTCCTCCTCTGCACCACTACCCTCCTCCTCCTCTGCAACACTACCCTCCTCCTCTGCAGAACTACCCTCCTCCTCTGCACCACTACCCTCCTCCTCCTCTGCACAACTACCCTCCTCCTCTGCATCACTACCCTCCTTCTCCTCTGCATCGCTTCCCTCCTCCTCCTCTGCACCACTACCCTCCTCCTCCTCTGCAACACTACCCTCCTCCTCTGCACCACTACCCTCCTCCTCTGCATCACTACCTACCTCCTCTGCACCACTACCCTCCTGCTCTGCAAGACTACCCTCCTCCTCTGCATCACTACTGTCCTCCTCCTCTGCATCACTACCCTCTTCCTTCTCTGCATCACTTCCCTCCTCCTCCTCTGCACCAGTACCCTCCTACTCCTCTGCTCCACTACCCTACTTCTCTGCATTACTTTCCTCCTCCTGCTCTGCACCACTACCCTCCTTCTCCTCCTCTGCACCACTACCCTCCTCCTCCTTTGCACAACTACCCTTATCCTCCTCTGCACCACTACTCTCCTCCTCCTCTGCACCACTTTCCTCCTCCTCCTCTGCACAACTACCCTTATCCTCCTCTGCACCACTACTTTCCTCCTCCACTGCACCACTACCCTCCTCCTCTGCATCCCTTCCCTCCTCCTCTGCACCACGACCCTCCTCCTCTGCATCACTTCCCTCTTCCTCTGCACCACTTCCCTCCTCCTCCTCTGCATCACTACCCTCCTTCTCCTCTGCATCGCTTCCCTCCTCCTCCTCTGCACCACTACCCTCCTCCTCCTCTGCACCACTACCCTCCTCCTCTGCACCACTACCCTCCTCCTCTGCATCACTACCTACCTCCTCTGCACCACTACCCTCCTGCTCTGCACCACTACCCTCCTCCTCTGCACCACTACCCTCCTATACTGCATCACTACCGTCCTCCTCCTCTGCAGCACTACCCTCCTCCTCATCTGCACCACTTCCCTCCTCCTCTGCACATCTTCCCTTCTCCTCTGCATCACTACCCTCCTCCTCCTCTGCATCACTTCCCTCCTCCTCCTCTGCACCACTACCCTCCTCCTCCTCTGCTCCACTACCCTACTTCTCTGCATTATTTTCCTCCTCCTCCTCTGCACCACTACCCTCCTTCTCCTCCTCTGCACCACTACCCTCCTCCTCCTCTGCACAACTACCCTTATCCTCCTCTGCACCACTACTCTCCTCCTCCTCTACACCACTTTCCTCCTCCTCCGCTGCACAACTACAATTATCCTCCTCTGCACCACTACTTTCCTCCTCCTCTGCACCACTACCCTCCTCCTCTGCATCACTTCCATCCTCCTCTGCACCACTACCATCCTCGTTCTCTGCACCACTACCCTCCTCCTCTGCAACAATACCCTCCTCCTCTGCAGCACTACTCTCCTCCTCCTCTGCACCACTACCATCCTCCTTCTCTGCACCACTACCCTCCTCCTCTGCACCACTACCCTCCCCCTCCTCCTCTGCACCACTACCCCTCCTCCTCTGCACCACTACCCTCCCCCTCCTCCTCTGCACCACTACCATCCTCCTCCAATGCACCACTACCCTTCTCCTCCTCTGAAACACTACCCTCCTCCTCTGCACCACTACCCTCCTCCTCCTGCACCACTACCATCCTCCTCCTCTGCACCACTACCCTCCTCCTCCTCTGCAACACTACCCTCCTCCTCTGCAGAACTACCCTCCTCCTCTGCACCACTACCCTCCTCCTCCTCTGCACAACTACCCTCCTCCTCTGCATCACTACCCTCCTTCTCCTCTGCATCGCTTCCCTCCTCCTCCTCTGCACCACTACCCTCCTCCTCCTCTGCAACACTACCCTCCTCCTCTGCACCACTACCCTCCTCCTCTGCATCACTACCTACCTCCTCTGCACCACTACCCTCCTGCTCTGCAACACTACCCTCCTCCTCTGCATCACTACTGTCCTCCTCCTCTGCATCACTACCCTCTTCCTTCTCTGCATCACTTCCCTCCTCCTCCTCTGCACCAGTACCCTCCTACTCCTCTGCTCCACTACCCTACTTCTCTGCATTACTTTCCTCCTCCTGCTCTGCACCACTACCCTCCTTCTCCTCCTCTGCACCACTACCCTCCTCCTGCTTTGCACAACTACCCTTATCCTCCTCTGCACCACTACTCTCCTCCTCTTCTGCACCACTTTCCTCCTCCTCCTCTGCACAACTACCCTTATCCTCCTCTGCACCACTACTTTCCTCCTCCACTGCACCACTACCCTCCTCCTCTGCATCCCTTCCCTCCTCCTCTGCACCACGACCCTCCTCCTCTGCATCACTTCCCTCTTCCTCTGCACCACTTCCCTCCTCCTCCTCTGCATCACTACACTCCTTCTCCTCTGCATCGCTTCCCTCCTCCTCCTCTGCACCACTACCCTCCTCCTCCTCTGCACCACTACCCTCCTCCTCTGCACCACTACCCTCCTCCTCTGCATCACTACCTACCTCCTCTGCACCACTACCCTCCTGCTCTGCACTACTACCCTCCTCCTCTGCACCACTACCCTCCTCCACTGCATCACTACCGTCCTCCTCCTCTGCAGCACTACCCTCCTCCTCATCTGCACCACTTCCCTCCTCCTCTGCACATCTTCCCTTCTCCTCTGCATCACTACCCTCCTCCTCCTCTGCATCACTTCCCTCCTCCTCCTCTGCACCACTACCCTCCTCCTCCTCTGCTCCACTACCCTACTTCTCTGCATTATTTTCCTCCTCCTCCTCTGCACCACTACCCTCCTTCTCCTCCTCTGCACCACTACTCTCCTCCTCCTCTGCACAACTACCCTTATCCTCCTCTGCACCACTACTCTCCTCCTCCTCTGCACCACTTTCCTCCTCCTCCGCTGCACAACTACAATTATCCTCCTCTGCATCACTACTTTCCTCCTCCTCTGCACCACTACCCTCCTCCTCTGCATCACTTCCATCCTCCTCTGCACCACTACCATCCTCGTTCTCTGCACCACTACACTCCTTCTTTGCAACACTACCCTCCTCCTCTGCACCACTACCCTCCTCCTCCTCTGCACCACTACCCTCCTCCTCTGCAACAATACCCTCCTCCTCTGCAGCACTACTCTCCTCCTCCTCTGCACCACTACCATCCTCCTTCTCTGCACCACTACCCTCCTCCTCTGCACCACTATCCTCCCCCTCCTCCTCTGCACCACTACCATCCTCCTCCAATGCACCACTACCCTTCTCCTCCTCTGAAACACTACCCTCCTCCTCTGCAACACTACCCTCCTCCTCCTCCTCTGCGTCACTACCCTCCTCCTCTGCACCACTACCCTCCTCCTCCTGCACCACTACCATCCTTCTCCTCTGCACCACTACTCTCCTCATCCTCTGCAACACTACCCTCCTCCTCTGCAGCACTACCCTCCTCCTCTGCACCACTACCCTCCTCCTCCTCTGCACAACTACCCTCCTCCTCTGCATCACTACCCTCCTCCTCTGCATCGCTTCCCTTCTCCTCCTCTGTACCACTACCCTCCTCCTCCTCCTCTACAACACTACTCTCCTCCTCTGCACCACTACCCTCCTCCTCTGCATCACTACCTACCTCCTCTGCACCACTACCCTCCTGCTCTGCAACACTACCCTCCTCTGCAGCACTACCCTCCTCCTCTGCATCACTACCGTCCTCCTCTGCAACACTACCCTCTTCCTTCTCTGCATCACTTCCCTCCTCCTCCTCTGCACCAGTACCCTCCTCCTCCTCTGCTCCTCTACCCTACTTCTCTGCATTACTTTCCTCCTCCTCCTCTGCACCACTACCCTCCTTCTCCTCCTCTGCACCAATACGCTCCTCCTCCTCTGCACAACTACCCTTATCCTCCTCTGCACCACTACTTTCCTCCTCCACTGCACCACTACCCTCCTCCTCTGCATCACTTCCCTCCTCCTCTGCACCACTACCCTCCTCCTCTTCTGCATCACTATCCTCCTCCTCCTCTGCAGCACTACCCTCCTCCTCTGCAAAACTACCCTCCTCCTCTGCAGCACTACTCTCCTCCTCCTCTGCACCACTACCATCCTCCTCCTCTGCACCACTACCCTCCTCCTCTGCACCACTACCCATCTCCTCTTCCTCTGCACCACTACCATCCTCCTCCTCTGCACCACTACCCTCCTTCTCCTCTGCATCGCTTCCCTCCTCCTCCTCTGCACCACTACCCTCCTCCTCCTCTGCACCACTACCCTCCTCCTCCTCCTCTGCACCACTACCCTCCTCCTCTGCATCACTACCTACCTCTTATGCACCACTACCCTCCTGCTCTGCAACACTACCCTCTTCCTCTGCACATCTTCCCTTCTCCTCTGCATCACTACCCTCCTCCTCCTCTGCATCACTTCCCTCCTCCTCCTCTGCACCACTACCCTCCTCCTCCTCTGCTCCACTACCCTACTTCTCTGCATTATTTTCCTCCTCCTCCTCTGCACCACTACCCTCCTTCTCATCCTCTGCACCACTACTCTCCTCCTCCTCTGCACAACTACCCTTATCCTCCTCTGCACCACTACTCTCCTCCTCCTCTGCACCACTACTCTCCTCCTCCTCTGCACAACTACCCTTATCCTCCTCTGCACCACTACTCTCCTCCTCCTCTGCACCACTTTCCTCCTCCTCCGCTGTACAACTACAATTATCCTCCTCTGCACCACTACTTTCCTCCTCCTCTGCACCACTACCCTCCTCCTCTGCATCACTTCCATCCTCCTCTGCACCACTACCATCCTCGTCCTCTGCACCACTACCCTCCTTCTCTGCAACACTACCCTCCTCCTCTGCACCACTACCCTCCTCCTCCTCCTCCTCTGCAAAACTACCCTCCTCCTCCTTTGCACAACTACCCTTATCCTCCTCTGCACCACTACTCTCCTCCTCGTCTACACCACTACCCTCCTCCTCTGCATCACTTCCCTCCTCCTCTGCGTCACTACTCTCCTCCTCCTCTGCACCACTACTCTCCTCCTCCTCTGCACCACTACTATCCTTCTCTGCATCACTTCCCTCCTCCTCTGCACCACTTCCCTCCTCCTCCTCCTCTGCACCACTGCCCTCCTCCTCCTCTGCACCACTACCCTCCTCCTCTGCAACACTACCCTCTTCTGCAGCAGTACTCTCCTCCTCTTCTGCATCACTATCCTCCTCCTCCTCTGCAGCACTACCCTCCTCAAACTTCTGCACCACTTCTCTCCTTCTCCTCTGCACCACTACCCTCCTCCTCCTCTGCACCACTACCCTCCTCCTCCTCCTCTGCACCAATGCCCTCCTCCTCCTCTGCACCACTACCCTCCTCCTCCTGCACCACTACCATCCTCCTCCTCTGCACCACTACCCTCCTCCTCCTCTGCAACACTACCCTCCTCCTCTGCAGCACTACCCTCCTCCTCTGCACCACTACCCTCCTCCTCCTCTGCACAACTACCCTCCCCCTCTGCATCACTACCCTCCTCCTCTGCATCGCTTCCCTTCTCCTCCTCTGTACCACTACCCTCCTCCTCCTCCTCTACAACACTACCCTCCTCCTCTGCACCACTACCCTCCTCCTCTGCATCACTACCTACCTCCTCTGCACCACTACCCTCCTGCTCTGCAACACTACCCTCCTCTGCAGCACTACTCTCCTCCTCTGCATCACTACCGTCCTCCTCCTCTGCATCACTACCCTCTTCCTTCTCTGCATCACTTCCCTCCTCCTCCTCTGCACCAGTACCCTCCTCCTCCTCTGCTCCAATACCCTACTTCTCTGCATTACTTTCCTCCTCCTCCTCTGCACCACTACCCTCCTTCTCCTCCTCTGCACCAATACGCTCCTCCTCCTCTGCACAACTACCCTTATCCTCCTCTGCACCACTACTTTCCTCCTCCACTGCACCACTACCCTCCTCCTCTGCATCACTTCCCTCCTCCTCTGCACCACTACCCTCCTCCTCTTCTGCATCACTATCCTCCTCCTCCTCTGCAGCACTACCCTCCTCCTCTGCAAAACTACCCTCCTCCTCTGCAGCACTACTCTCCTCCTCCTCTGCACCACTACCATCCTCCTCCTCTGCACCACTACCCTCCTCCTCTGCACCACTACCCATCTCCTCTTCCTCTGCACCACTACCATCCTCCTCCTCTGCACCACTACCCTCCTTCTCCTCTGCATCGCTTCCCTCCTCCTCCTCTGCACCACTACCCTCCTCTTCCTCTGCACCACTACCCTCCTCCTCTTCTGCACCACTACCCTCCTCCTCTGCATCACTACCTAACTCCTCTGCAGCACTACTCTCCTCCTCCTCTGCACCACTACCATCCTCCTCCTCTGCACCACTACCCTCCTGCTCTGCAACACTACCCTCCTCCTCTTCCTCTGCACAACTACCCTCCTCCTCTGCATCACTACCCTCCTTCTCCTCTGCATCGCCTCCCTCCTCCTCCTCTGCACCACTACCCTCCTCCTCCTCTGCACCACTACCCTCCTCCTCCTCCTCTGCACCACTACCCTCCTCCTCTGCATCACTACCTACCTCCTCTGCACCACTACCCTCCTGCTCTGCAACACTACCCTCTTCCTCTGCACCACTACCCTCCTCCACTGCATCACTACCGTCCTCCTCCTCTGCAGCACTACCCTCCTCCTCTTCTGCACCACTTCCCTCCTCCTCTGCACATCTTCCCTTCTCCTCTGCATCACTACCCTCCTCCTCCTCTGCATCACTTCCCTCCTCCTCCTCTGCACCACTACCCTCCTCCTCCTCTGCTCCACTACCCTACTTCTCTGCATTATTTTCCTCCTCCTCCTCTGCACCACTACCCTCCTTCTCCTCCTCTGCACCCCTACTCTCCTCCTCTGCACAACTACCCTTATCCTCCTCTGCACCACTACTCTCCTCCTCCTCTGCACCACTACTCTCCTCCTCCTCTGCACAACTACCCTTATCCTCCTCTGCACCACTACTCTCCTCCTCCTCTGCACCACTTTCCTCCTCCTCCGCTGCACAACTACAATTATCCTCCTCTGCGCCACTACTTTCCTCCTCCTCTGCACCACTACCCTCCTCCTCTGCATCACTTCCATCCTCCTCTGCACCACTACCATCCTCGTCCTCTGCACCACTACCCTCCTTCTCTGCAACACTACCCTCCTCCTCTGCACCACTACCCTCCTCCTCCTCCTCCTCTGCAAAACTACCCTCCTCCTCCTTTGCACAACTACCCTTATCCTCCTCTGCACCACTACTCTCCTCCTCGTCTACACCACTACCCTCCTTCTCTGCATCACTTCCCTCCTCCTCTGCGTCACTACACTCCTCCTCCTCTGCACCACTACTCTCCTCCTCTGCACCACTACTATCCTTCTCTGCATCACTTCCCTCCTCCTCTGCACCACTTCCCTCCTCCTCCTCCTCTGCACCACTGCCCTCCTCCTCCTCTGCACCACTACCCTCCTCCTCTGCAACACTACCCTCCTCTGCAGCAGTACTCTCCTCCTCTTCTGCATCACTATCCTCCTCCTCCTCTGCAGCACTACCCTCCTCAAACCTCTGCACCACTTCTCTCCTTCTCCTCTGCACCACTACCCTCCTCCTCCTCTGCACCACTACCCTCCTCCTCCTCCTCTGCACCACTGCCCTCCTCCTCCTCTGCACCACTACCCTCCTCCTCTGCAACACTACCCTCCTCTGCAGCAGTACTCTCCTCCTCCTCTGCATCACTACCATCCTCCTCCTCTGCATCACTACCATCCTCCTCCTCTGCACCACTACCCTCCTCCTCCTCTGCACCACTACCCTCCTCCTCCTCCTCTGCACCACTACCCTCCTCCTCCTCTGCACCACTACCCTTCTCCTCTGCAACAATACCCTCCTCCTCTGCAGCACTACTCTCCTCCTCCTCTGCACCGCTACCATCCTCCTCCACTGCACCACTACCCTCCTCCTTTGCACCACTACCCTCCTCCTCCTCCTCTGAACCACTACCATCCTCCTTCTCTGCACCACTACCCTTCTCCTCCTCTGCAACACTACCCTCCTCCTCTGCAACACTACCCTCCTCCTCCTCCTCCTCTGCATCACTACCCTCCTCCTCTGCACCACTACCCTCCTCCTCCTGCACCACTACCATCCTCCTCCTCTGCATCACTACCCTCCTCCTCCTTTGTAACACTACCCTCCTCTTCTGCAGCACTACCCTCCTCCTCTGCACCACTACCCTCCTCCTCCTCTGCACAACTACCCTCCTTCTCATCTGCGTCGCTTTCCTCCTCCTCCTCTGCACCACTACCCCCCTCCTCCTCTGCACCACTACCCTCCTCCTCCTCTGCACCACTACTCTCCTCCTCTGCATCACTACCTACCTCCTGTGCACCACTACCCTCCTGCTCTGCAACACTACCCTCCTCTGCAGCACTACCCTCCTCCTCTGCATCACTACCGTCCTCCTCCTCTGCATCACTACCCTCTTCCTCCTCTGCATCACTTCCCTCCTCCTCCTCTGCACCAGTACCCTTCTCCTCCTCTGCTCCACTACCCTACTTCTCTGCATTACTTTCCTCCTCCTCCTCTGCACCACTACCCTCCTTCTCCTCCTCTGCACCACTACCCTCCTCCTCCTCTGCACAACTACCCTTATCCTCCTCTGCACCACTAATCTCCTCCTCCTCTGCATCACTTCCCTCCTCCTCTGCACCACTACCCTCCTCCTCTTCTGCAACACTACCCTCCTCCTCCTCTGCAGCACTACCCTCCTCCTTTGCAAAACTACCCTCCTCCTCTGCAGCACTACTCTCCTCCTCCTCTGCACCACTACCATCCTCCTCCTCTGCACCACTACCCTCCTTCTCTGCACCACTACCCTCCTCCTCTTCCTCTGCACCACTACCATCCTCCTCCTCTGCACCACTACCCTCCTTCTCCTCTGCATGGCTTCCCTCCTCCTCCTCTGCACCACTACCCTCCTCCTCCCCTGCACCACTACCCTCCTCCTCCTCTGCACCACTCCCATCCTCCTCTGCATCACTACCTAACTCCTCTGCACCACTACCCTCCTGCTCTGCAACACTACCCTCCTCCTCTGCACAACTACCCTCCTCCTCCTCTGCACAACTACCCTTATCCTCCTCTGCACCACTACTTTCCTCCTCCTCTGCACCACTACCCTCCTCCTCCTCTGCACCACTACCCTCCTCCTCATCTGCACCACTTCCCTCCTCCTCTGCACATCTTCCCATCCTCCTCTGCATCACTACCTAACTCCTCTGCACCACTACCCTCCTGCTCTGCAACACTACCCTCCTCCTCTGCACAACTACCCTCCTCCTCCTCTGCACAACTACCCTTATCCTCCTCTGCACCACTACTTTCCTCCTCCTCTGCACCACTACCCTCCTCCTCCTCTGCATCACTACCCTCCTCCTCCTCTGCATCACTTACCTCCTCCTCCTCTGCACCACTACCCTCCTCCTCCTCTGCTCCACTACCCTACTTCTCTGCATTACTTTCCTCCTCCTCCTCTGCACGACTACCCTCTTTCTCCTCCTCTACACCACTACCCTCCTCCTCCTCTGCACCACTACCCTCCTCCTCCTCCTCTGCACCACTACTCTCCTCCTCCTCTGCACCACTACTCTCCTGCTCTGCATCACTTCCCTCCTCCACTGCGTCACTACTCTCCTCCTCCTCCGCACCACTACTCTCTTCCTCCTCTGCACCACTTCCCTCCTTCTCTGCATCACTTCCCTCCTCCTCTGCACTACTACCCTCCTCCTCTTCTGCATCACTATCCTCCTCCTCCTCTGCAGCACTACCCTCCTCAAACCTCTGCACCACTTCTCTCCTCCTCCTCTGCACCACTACCCTCCTCCTCCTCTGCACCACTACCCTCCTCCTCCTCCTCTGCACCACTGCCCTCCTCCTCCTCTGCACCACTACCCTCCTCCTCTGCAACACTACCCTCCTCCTCTGCAGCACTACTCTCCTCCTCTGCAGCACTACTCTCCTCCTCTGCATCACTACCCTCCTCCTCCTCTGCACCACTACCCTTCTCCTCCTCTGCAACACTACCCTACTCCTCTGCAACACTACCCTTCTCCTCTGCAGCACTACCCTCCTCCTCTGCACCACTACCCTCCTCCTCCTCTGCACAACTACCCTCCTCCTCTGCATCACTACCCTCCTTCTCCTCTGCATCGCTTCCCTTCTCCTCCTCTGCACCACTACCCTCCTCCTCCTCTGCAACACTACCCTCCTCCTCTGCACCACTACCCTCCTCCTCTGCATCACTACCTACCTCCTCTGCACCACTACCCTCCTGCTCTGCAACACTACCCTCCTCCTCTGCATCACTACTGTCCTCCTCCTCTGCATCACTACCCTCTTCCTTCTCTGCATCACTTCCCTCCTCCTCCTCTGCACCAGTACCCTCCTACTCCTCTGCTCCACTACCCTACTTCTCTGCATTACTTTCCTCCTCCTGCTCTGCACCACTACCCTCCTTCTCCTCCTCTGCACCACTACCCTCCTCCTCCTTTGCACAACTACCCTTATCCTCCTCTGCACCACTACTCTCCTCCTCTGCACCACTTTCCTCCTCCTCCTCTGCACAACTACCCTTATCCTCCTCTGCACCACTACTTTCCTCCTCCACTGCACCACTACCCTCCTCCTCTGCATCCCTTCCCTCCTCCTCTGCACCACGACCCTCCTCCTCTGCATCACTTCCCTCTTCCTCTGCACCACTTCCCTCCTCCTCCTCTGCATCACTACCCTCCTTCTCCTCTGCATCGCTTCCCTCCTCCTCCTCTGCACCACTACCCTCCTCCTCCTCTGCACCATTACCCTCCTCCTCTGCACCACTACCCTCCTCCTCTGCATCACTACCTACCTCCTCTGCACCACTACCCTCCTGCTCTGCACCACTACCCTCCTCCTCTGCACCACTACCCTCCTCCACTGCATCACTACCGTCCTCCTCCTCTGCAGCACTACCCTCCTCCTCATCTGCACCACTTCCCTCCTCCTCTGCACATCTTCCCTTCTCCTCTGCATCACTACCCTCCTCCTCCTCTGCATCACTTCCCTCCTCCTCCTCTGCACCACTACCCTCCTCCTCTGCTCCACTACCCTACTTCACTGCATTATTTTCCTCCTCCTCCTCTGCACCACTACCCTCCTTCTCCTCCTCTGCACCACTACCCTCCTCCTCCTCTGCACAACTACCCTTATCCTCCTCTGCACCACTACTCTCCTCCTCTGCACCACTTTCCTCCTCCTCCGCTGCACAACTACAATTATCCTCCTCTGCACCACTACTTTCCCCCTCCTCTGCACCACTACCCTCCTCCTCTGCATCACTTCCATCCTCCTCTGCACCACTACCATCCTCGTCCTCTGCACCACTACCCTCCTTCTCTGCAACACTACCCTCCTCCTCTGCACCACTACCCTCCTCCTCCTCTGCACCACTACCCTCCTCCTCTGCAAGAATACCCTCCTCCTCTGCAGCACTACTCTCCTCCTCCTCTGCACCACTACCCTCCTCCTCCTCTGCACCACTACCCTCCTCTTCTGCAACAATACCCTCCTCCTCTGCAGCACTACTCTCCTCCTCCTCTGCACCACTACCATCCTCCTCCTCTGCACCACTACCCTCCTCCTCTACACCACTACCCTCCTCCTCCTGCACCACTACCATCCTCCTCCTCTGCACCACTACCCTCCTCCTCCTCTGCAACACTACCCTCCTCCTCTGCAGCACTACCCTCCTCCTCTGCACCACTACCCTCCTCCTCCTCTGCACAACTACCCTCCTCCTCTTCATCACTACCCTCCTCCTCTGCATCGCTTCCCTTCTCCTCCTCTGTACCACTACCCTCCTCCTCCTCCTCTACAACACTACCCTCCTCCTCTGCACCACTACCCTCCTCCTCTGCATCACTACCTACCTCCTCTGCACCACTACCCTCCTGCTCTGCAACACTACCCTCCTCTGCAGCCCTACCCTCCTCCTCTGCATCACTACCGTCCTCCTCCTCTGCATCACTACCCTCTTCCTTCTCTGCATCACTTCCCTCCTCCTCCTCTGCACCAGTACCCTCCTCCTCCTCTGCTCCACTACCCTACTTCTCTGCATTACTTTCCTCCTCTGCACCACTACCCTCCTTCTCCTCCTCTGCACCAATACGCTCCTCCTCCTCTGCACAACTACCCTTATCCTCCTCTGCACCACTACTTTCCTCCTCCACTGCACCACTACCCTCCTCCTCTGCATCACTTCCCTCCTCCTCTGCACCACTACCCTCCTCCTCTTCTGCATCACTATCCTCCTCCTCCTCTGCAGCACTACCCTCCTCCTCTGCAAAACTACCCTCCTCCTCTGCAGCACTACTCTCCTCCTCCTCTGCACCACTACCATCCTCCTCCTCTGCACCACTACCCTCCTCCTCTGCACCACTACCCATCTCCTCTTCCTCTGCACCACTACCATCCTCCTCCTCTGCACCACTACCCTCCTTCTCCTCTGCATCGCTTCCCTCCTCCTCCTCTGCACCACTACCCTCCTCTTCCTCTGCACCACTACCCTCCTAATCTTCTGCACCACTACCCTCCTCCTCTGCATTACTACCTAACTCCTCTGCAGCACTACTCTCCTCCTCCTCTGCACCACTACCATCCTCCTCCTCTGCACCACTACCCTCCTGCTCTGCAACACTACCCTCCTCCTCTTCCTCTGCACAACTACCCTCCTCCTCTGCATCACTACCCTCCTTCTCCTCTGCATCGCTTTCCTCCTCCTCCTCTGCACCACTACCCACCTCCTCCTCTGCACCACTACCCTCCTCCTCCTCCTCTGCACCACTACCCTCCTCCTCTGCATCACTACCTACCTCCTCTGCACCACTACCCTCCTGCTCTGCAACACTACCCTCTTCCTCTGCACCACTACCCTCCTCCACTGCATCACTACCGTCCTCCTCCTCTGCAGCACTACCATCCTCCTCATCTGCACCACTTCCCTCCTCCTCTGCACATCTTCCCTTCTCCTCTGCATCACTACCCTCCTCCTCCTCTGCATCACTTCCCTCCTCCTCCTCTGCACCACTACCCTCCTCCTCCTCTGCTCCACTACCCTACTTCTCTGCATTATTTTCCTCCTCCTCCTCTGCACCACTACCCTCTTTCTCCTCCTCTGCACCACTACTCTCCTCCTCCTCTGCACAACTACCCTTATCCTCCTCTGCACCACTACTCTCCTCCTCCTCTGCACCACTACTCTCCTCCTCCTCTGCACAACTACAATTATCCTCCTCTGCACCACTACTCTCCTCCTCCTCTGCACCACTTTCCTCCTCCTCCGCTGCACAACTACAATTATCCTCCTCTGCACCACTACTTTCCTTCTTCTCTGCACCACTACCCTCCTCCTCTGCATCACTTCCATCCTCCTCTGCACCACTACCATCCTCGTCCTCTGCACTACTACCCTCCTTCTCTGCAACACTACCCTCCTCCTCTGCACCACTACCCTCCTCCTCCTCCTCCTCCTCTGCAAAACTACCCTCCTCCTCCTTTGCACAACTACCCTTATCCTCCTCTGCACCACTACTCTCCTCCTCGTCTGCACCACTACCCTCCTCCTCTGCATCACTTCCCTTCTCCTCTGCGTCACTACTCTCCTCCTCCTCTGCACCACTACTCTCCTCCTCCTCTGCACCACTACTATCCTTCTCTGCATCACTTCCCTCCTCCTCTGCACCACTTCCCCTCCTCCTCCTCCTCTGCACCACTGCCCTCCTCCTCCTCTGCACCACTACCCTCCTCCTCTGCAACACTACCCTCCTCTGCAGCAGTACTCTCCTCCTCTTCTGCATCACTATCCTCCTCCTCCTCTGCAGCACTACCCTCCTCAAACCTCTGCACCACTTCTCTCCTCCTCCTCTGCACCACTACCCTCCTCCTCCTCTGCACCACTACCCTCCTCCTCCTCCTCTGCACCACTGCCCTCCTCCTCCTCTGCACCACTACCCTCCTCCTCTGCAACACTACCCTCCTCTGCAGCAGTACTCTCCTCCTCCTCTGCATCACTACCATCCTCCTCCTCTGCATCACTACCATCCTCCTCCTCTGCACCACTACCCTCCTCCTCCTCTGCACCACTACCCTCCTCCTCCTCCTCTGCACCACTACCCTCCTCCTCCTCTGCACCACTACCCTTCTCCTCTGCAACAATACCCTCCTCCTCTGCAGCACTACTCTCCTCCTCCTCTGCACCGCTACCATCCTCCTCCTCTGCACCACTACCCTCCTCCTTTGCACCACTACCCTCCTCCTCCTCCTCTGCACCACTACCATCCTCCTCCTCTGCACCACTACCCTTCTCCTCCTCTGCAACACTACCCTCCTCCTCTGCAACACTACCCTCCTCCTCCTCCTCTGCATCACTACCCTCCTCCTCTGCACCACTACCCTCCTCCTCCTGCACCACTACCATCCTCCTCCTCTGCACCACTACCCTCCTCCTCCTTTGTAACACTACCCTCCTCCTCTGCAGCACTACCCTCCTCCTCTGCACCACTACCCTCCTCCTCCTCTGCACAACTACCCTCCTTCTCATCTGCATCGCTTCCCTCCTCCTCCTCTGCACCACTACCCTCCTCCTCCTCTGCACCACTACCCTCCTCCTCCTCTGCACCACTACTCTCCTCCTCTGCATCACTACCTACCTCCTGTGCACCACTACCCTCCTGCTCTGCAACACTACCCTCCTCCTCTGCATCACTACCATCCTCCTCCTCTGCATCACTACCCTCTTCCTCCTCTGCATCACTTCCCTCCTCCTCCTCTGCACCAGTACCCTTCTCCTAATCTGCTCCACTACCCTACTTCTCTGCATTACTTTCCTCCTCCTCCTCTGCACCACTACCCTCCTTCTCCTCCTCTGCACCACTACCCTCCTCCTCCTCTGCACAACTACCCTTATCCTCCTCTGCACCACTACTTTCCTCCTCCTCTGCACCACTACCCTCCTCCTCTGCATCACTTCCCTCCTCCTCTGCACCACTACCCTCCTCCTCTTCTGCAACACTACCCTCCTCCTCCTCTGCAGCACTACCCTCCTCCTTTGCAAAACTACCCTCCTCCTCTGCAGCACTACTCTCCTCCTCCTCCTCTGCACCACTACCATCCTCCTCCTCTGCACCACTACCCTCCTTCTCTGCACCACTACCCTCCTCCTCTTCCTCTGCACCACTACCATCCTCCTCCTCTGCACCACTACCCTCCTTCTCCTCTGCATCGCTTCCCTCCTCCTCTTCTGCACCACTACCCTCCTCCTCCCCTGCACCACTACCCTCCTCCTCCTCTGCACCACTACCATCCTCCTCTGCATCACTACCTAACTCCTCTGCACCACTACCCTCCTGCTCTGCAACACTACCCTCCTCCTCTGCACAACTACCCTCCTCCTCCTCTGCACAACTACCCTCATCCTCCTCTGCACCACTACTTTCCTCCTCCTCTGCACCACTACCCTCCTCCTCCTCTGCACCACTACCCTCCTCCTCATCTGCACCACTTCCCTCCTCCTCTGCACATCTTCCCATCTCCTCTGCATCACTACCCTCCTCCTCCTCTGCATCACTTCCCTCCTCCTCTGCACCATTACCCTCCTCCTCCTCTGCTCCACTACCCTTCTTCTCTGCATTACTTTCCTCCTCCTCCTCTGCACGACTACCCTCTTTCTCCTCCTCTACACCACTACCCTCCTCCTCCTCTGCACCACTACCCTCCTCCTCCTCCTCTGCACCACTACTCTCATCCTCCTCTGCACCACTACTCTCCTGCTCTGCATCACTTCCCTCCTCCACTGCGTCACTACTCTCCTCCTCCTCCGCACCACTACTCTCTTCCTCCTCTGCACAACTTCCCTCCTTCTCTGCATCACTTCCCTCCTCCTCTGCACTACTACCCTCCTCCTCTTCTGCATCACTATCCTCCTCCTCCTCTGCAGCACTACCCTCCTCAAACCTCTGCACCACTTCTCTCCTCCTCCTCTGCACCACTACCCTCCTCCTCCTCTGCACCACTACCCTCCTCCTCCTCCTCTGCACCACTGCCCTCCTCCTCCTCTGCACCACTACCCTCCTCCTCTGCAACACTACCCTCCTCCTCTGCAGCACTACTCTCCTCCTCTGCATCACTACCATCCTCCTCCTCTCCACCACTACCCTCCTCCTCCTCTGCACCACTACCATCCTCCTCCTCTGCACCACTACCCTCCTCCTCTGCAACAATACCCTCCTCCTCTGCAGCACTACTCTCCTCCTCCTCTGCACCGCTACCATCCTCCTCCTCTGCACCACTACCCTCCTCCTCTGCACCACTACCATCCTCCACCTCCTCTGCACCACTACCATCCTCCTCCTCTGCACCACTACCCACCTCCTCCTCTGCACCACTACCCTCCTCCTCCTCCTCTGCACCACTTCCCTCCTCCTCCTCTGCACCACTATCCTCCTCCTCTGCAACACTACCCTCCTCCTCTGCAGCACTACTCTCCTCCTCCTCTGCATCACTACCATCTTCCTCCTCTGCACCACTACCTTCCTCCTCCTCTGCACCACTTCCCTCCTCCTCCTCCTCTGCACCAATACCCTCCTCCTCCTCTGCACCACTACCCTCCTCCTCCTCTGCACCACTACCCTCCTCTGCAACAATACCCTCCTCCTCTGCAGCACTACTCTCCTCTTCCTCTGCACCACTACCATCCTCCTCCTCTGCACCACTACCCTCCTCCTCTGCACCACTACCCTCCCCCTCCTCCTCTGCACCACTACCATCCTCCTCCAATGCACCACTACCCTTCTCCTCCTCTGCAACACTACCCTACTCCTCTGCAACACTACCCTCCTCCTCCTCCTCCTCTATGTCACTACCCTCCTCCTCTGCACCACTACCCTCCTCCTCCTGCACCACTACCATCCTCCTCCTCTGCACCACTACCCTCCTCCTCCTCTGCAACACTACCCTTCTCCTCTGCAGCACTACCCTCCTCCTCTGAACCACTACCCTCCTCCTCCTCTGCACAACTACCCTCCTCCTCTGCATCACTACCCTCCTCCTCTGCATCGCTTCCCTCCTCCTCCTCTGCACCACTACCCTCCTCCTCCTCTGCAACACTACCCTCCTCCTCTGCACCACTACCGTCCTCCTCTGCATCACTACCTACCTCCTCTGCACCACTACCCTCCTGCTCTGCAACACTACCCTCCTCTGCAGCACTATCCTCCTCCTCTGCATCACTACTGTCCTCCTCCTCTGCATCACTACCCTCTTCCTTCTCTGCATCACTTCCCTCCTCCTCCTCTGCACCAGTACCCTCCTCCTCCTCTGCTCCACTACCCTACTTCTCTGCATTACTTTCCTCCTCCTGCTCTGCACCACTACCCTCCTTCTCCTCCTCTGCACCACTACCCTCCTCCTCCTTTGCACAACTACCCTTATCCTCCTCTGCACCACTACTCTCCTCCTCCTCTGCACCACTTTCCTCCTCCTCCTCTGCACAACTACCCTTATCCTCCTCTGCACCACTACTTTCCTCCTCCACTGCACCACTACCCTCCTCCTCTGCATCCCTTCCCTCCTCCTCTGCACCACGACCCTCCTCCTCTGCATCACTTCCCTCTTCCTCTGCACCACTTCCCTCCTCCTCCTCTGCATCACTACCCTCCTTCTCCTCTGCATCGCTTCCCTCCTCCTCCTCTGCACCACTACCCTCCTCCTCCTCTGCACCACTACCCTCCTCCTCTGCACCACTACCCTCGTCCTCTGCATCACTACCTACCTCCTCTGCACCACTACCCTCCTGCTCTGCACCACTACCCTCATCCTCTGCACCACTACCCTCCTCCACAGCATCACTACCGTCCTCCTCCTCTGCAGCACTACCCTCCTCCTCATCTGCACCACTTCCCTCCACCTCTGCACATCTTCCCTTCTCCTCTGCATTACTACCCTCCTCCTCCTCTGCATCACTGCCCTCCTCCTCCTCCTCTGCACCACTACCCTCCTCCTCCTCTGCACCACTACCCTCCTTCTCCTCCTCTGCACCACTACCCTCCTCCTCCTCTGCACAACTACCCTTATCCTCCTCTGCAGCACTACTCTCCTCCTCCTCTGCACCACTACCATCCTCCTCCTCTGCACCACTACCCTCCTGCTCTGCAACACTACCCTCCTCCTCTTCCTCTGCACAACTACCCTCCTCCTCTGCATCACTACCCTCCTTCTCCTCTGCATCGCTTCCCTCCTCCTCCTCTGCACCACTACCCTCCTCCTCCTCTGCACCACTACCCTCCTCCTCCTCTGCACCACTACCCTCCTCCTCTGCATCACTACCTACCTCCTCTGCACCACTACCCTCCTGCTCTGCAACACTACCCTCTTCCTCTGCACCACTACCCTCCTCCACTGCATCACTACCGTCCTCCTCCTCTGCAGCACTACCCTCCTCCTCATCTGCACCACTTCCCTCCTCCTCTGCACATCTTCCCTTCTCCTCTGCATCACTACCCTCCTCCTCCTCTGCATCACTTCCCTCCTCCTCCTCTGCACCACTACCCTCCTCCTCCTCTGCTCCACTACCCTACTTCTCTGCATTATTTTCCTCCTCCTCCTCTGCACCACTACCCTCCTTCTCCTCCTCTGCACCACTACTCTCCTCCTCCTCTGCACAACTACCCTTATCCTCCTCTGCACCACTATTCTCCTCCTCCTCTGCACCACTACTCTCCTCCTCCTCTGCACAACTACCCTTATCCTCCTCTGCACCACTACTCTCCTCCTCCTCTACACCACTTTCCTCCTCCTCCGATGCACAACTACAATTATCCTCCTCTGCACCACTACTTTCCTCCTCCTCTGCACCACTACCCTCCTCCTCTGCATCACTTCCATCCTCCTCTGCACCACTACCATCCTCGTCCTCTGCACCACTACCCTCCTTCTCTGCAACACTACCCTCCTCCTCTGCACCCCTACCCTCCTCCTCCTCCTCCTTTGCAAAACTACCCTCCTCCTCCTTTGCACAACTACCCTTATCCTCCTCTGCACCACTACTCTCCTCCTCGTCTGCACCACTACCCTCCTCCTCTGCATCACTTCCCTCCTCCTCTGTGTCACTACTCTCCTCCTCCTCTGTACCACTACTCTCCTCCTCCTCTGCACCACTACTATCCTTCTCTGCATCACTTCCCTCCTCCTCTGCACCACTTCCCTCCTCCTCCTCCTCTGCACCACTGCCCTCCTCAAACCTCTGCACCACTACCCTCCTCCTCCTCCTCTGCACCACTACCCTCCTCCTCCTCTGCACCACTACCCTCCTCCTCTGCAACACTACCCTCCTCTGCAGCAGTACTCTCCTCCTCCTCTGCATCACTACCATCCTCCTCCTCTGCATCACTACCATCCTCCTCCTCTGCACCACTACTATCCTTCTCTGCATCACTTCCCTCCTCCTCTGCACCACTTCCCTCCTCCTCCTCCTCTGCACCACTGCCCTCCTCCTCCTCTGCACCACTACCCTCCTCCTCTGCAACACTACCCTCCTCTGCAGCAGAACTCTCCTCCTCCTCTGCATCACTACCATCCTCCTCCTCTGCATCACTACCATCCTCCTCCTCTGCACCACTACCCTCCTCCTCCTCTGCACCACTACCCTCCTCCTCCTCCTCTGCACCACTACCCTCCTCCTCCTCTGCACCACTACCCTCCTCCTCTGCAACAATACCCTCCTCCTCTGCTGCACTACTCTCCTCTTCCTCTGCACCACTACCATCCTCCTCCTCTGCACCACTACCCTTCTCCTCCTCTGCAACACTACCCTCCTCCTCTGCAACACTACCCTCCTCCTCCTCCTCTGCATCACTATCCTCCTCCTCTGCACCACTACCCTCCTCCTCCTGCACCACTACCATCCTCCTCCTCTGCACCACTACCCTCCTCCTCCTGCACCACTACCATCCTCCTCTGCATCACTACCCTCCTCCTCTGCACCACTACCCTCCTCCTCCTCTGCACAACTACCCTCCTTCTCATCTGCATCGCTTCCCTCCTCCTCCTCTGCACCACTACCCTCCTCCTCCTCTGCACCACTACCCTCCTCCTCCTCTGCACCACTACTCTCCTCCTCTGCATCACTACCTACCTCCTGTGCACCACTACCCTCCTGCTCTGCAACACTACCCTCCTCTGCAGCACTACCCTCCTCCTCTGCATCACTACCGTCCTCCTCCTCTGCATCACTACCCTCTTCCTCCTCTGCATCACTTCCCTCCTCCTCCTCTGCACCAGTACCCTTCTCCTCCTCTGCTCCACTACCCTACTTCTCTGCATTACTTTCCTCCTCCTCCTCTGCACCACTACCCTCCTTCTCCTCCTCTGCACCACTACCCTCCTCCTCCTCTGGACAACTACCCTTATCCTCCTCTGCACCACTAATCTCCTCCTCCTCTGCACCACTTTCCTCCTCCTCCTCTGCAAAACTACCCTTCTCCTCTGCAGCACTACTCTCCTCCTCCTCTGCACCACTACTTTCCTCCTCCTCTGCACCACTACCCTCCTCCTCTGCATCACTTCCCTCCTCCTCTGCACCACTACCCTCCTCCTCTTCTGCAACACTACCCTCCTCCTCCTCTGCAGCACTACCCTCCTCCTTTGCAAAACTACCCTCCTCCTCTGCAGCACTACTCTCCTCCTCCTCTGCACCACTACCATCCTCCTCGTCTGCACCACTACCCTCCTTCTCTGCACCACTACCCTCCTCCTCTTCCTCTGCACCACTACCATCCTCCTCCTCTGCACCACTACCCTCCTTCTCCTCTGCATCGCTTCCCTCCTCCTCCTCTGCACCACTACCCTCCTCCTCCCCTGCACCACTACCCTCCTCCTCCTCTGCACCACTACCATCCTCCTCTGCATCACTACCTAACTCCTCTGCACCACTACCCTCCTGCTCTGCAACACTACCCTCCTCCTCTGCACAACTACCCTCCTCCTCCTCTGCACAACTACCCTTATCCTCCTCTGCACCACTACTTTCCTCCTCCTCCTCTGCACCACTACCCTTCTCCTCCTCTGCAACACTACCCTCCTCCTCTGCACCACTACCCTCCTCCTCCTGCACCACTACCATCCTCCTCCTCTGCAATACTACCCTCCTCCTCCTTTGTAACACTACCCTCCTCCTCTGCAGCACTACCCTCCTCCTCTGCACCACTACCCTCCTCCTCCTCTGCACAACAACCCTTCTTCTCATCTGCATCGCTTCCCTCCTCCTCCTCTGCACCACTACCCTCCTCCTCCTCTGCACCACTACCCTCCTCCTCCTCTGCACCACTACTCTCCTCTTCTGCATCACTACCTACCTCCTGTGCACCACTACCCTCCTGCTCTGCAACACTACCCTCCTCTGCAGCACTACCCTCCTCCTCTGCATCACTACCGTCCTCCTCCTCTGCATCACTACCCTCTTCCTCCTCTGCATCACTTCCCTCCTCCTCCTCTGCACCAGTACCCTTCTCCTCCTCTGCTCCACTACCCTACTTCTCTGCATTACTTTCCTCCTCCTCCTCTGCACCACTACCCTCCTTCTCCTCCTCTGCACCACTACCCTCCTCCTCCTCTGCACAACTACCCTTATCCTCCTCTGCACCACTAATCTCCTCCTCCTTTGCACCACTTTCCTCCTCCTCCTCTGCACAACTACCCTTATCCTCCTCTGCACCACTACTTTCCTCCTCCTCTGCACCACTACCCTCCTCCTCTGCATCACTTCCCTCCTCCTCTGCACCACTACCCTCCTCCTCTTCTGCATCACTACCCTCCTCCTCCTCTGCAGCACTACCCTCCTCCTTTGCAAAACTACCCTCCTCCTCTGCAGCACTACTCTCCTCCTCCTCTGCACCACTACCATCCTCCTCCTCTGCACCACTACCCTCCTTCTCTGCACCACTACCCTCCTCCTCTTCCTCTGCACCACTACCATCCTCCTCCTCTGCACCACTACCCTCCTTCTCCTCTGCATCGCTTCCCTCCTCCTCCTCTGCATCACTGCTCTCCTCCTCCCCTGCACCACTACCCTCCTCCTCCTCTGCACCACTACCATCCTCCTCTGCATTACTACCTAACTCCTCTGCACCACTACCCTCCTGCTCTGCAACACTACCCTCCTCCTCTGCACAACTACCCTCCTCCTCCTCTGCACAACTACCCTTATCCTCCTCTGCACCACTACTTTCCTCCTCCTCTGCACCACTACCCTCCTCCTCCTCTGCAGCACTACCCTCCTCCTCATCTGCACCACTTCCCTCCTCCTCTGCACATCTTCCCTTCTCCTCTGCATCACTACCCTCCTCCTCCTCTGCATCACTTCCCTCCTCCTCCTCCGCACCACTACCCTCCTCCTCCTCTGTACAACTACCCTTATCCTCCTCTGCACCACTACTCTCCTCCTCCTCTGCACCACTTTCCTCCTCCTCTGCACCACTACCCTCCTCCTCCTCCTCTGCACCACTACCCTCCTCCTCCTCTGCACCACTACCCTTCTCCTCCTCCTCTGCACCACTACCATCCTCCTCCTCTGCACCACTACCCTCCTCCTCCTCTGCACCACTACCCTCTTTCTCCTCCTCTACACCACTACCCTCCTCCTCCTCTGCACAACTACCCTTATCCTCCTCTGCACGACTACTCTCCTCCTCCTCTGCACCACTTTCCTCCTCCTCTGCACCACTACCCTCCTCCTCCTCCTCTGCACCACTACCCTCCTCCTCCTCTGCACCACTACCCTTCTCCTCCTCCTCTGCACCACTACCATCCTCCTCCTCTGCACCACTACCCTTCTCCTCCTCTGCAACACTAGCCTCCTCCTCTGCAACACTACCCTCCTCCTCCTGCTCTGCATCACTACCCTCCTCCTCTGCACCACTACCCTCCTCCCCCTGCACCACTACCATCCTCCTCCTCTGCACCACTACCCTCCTCCTCTGCACCACTACCCTCCTCCTCCTCCTCTGCACCACTTCCATCCTCCTCCTCTGCACCACTACACTCCTCCTCCTCTGCTCCTCTACCCTACTTCTCTGCATTACTTTCCTCCTCCTCCTCTGCACCACTACCCTCCTTCTCCTCCTCTACACCACTACCCTCCTCCTCTTCTGCACCACTACCCTCCTCCTCCTCCGCACAACTACCCTTATCCTCCTCTGCACCACTACTCTCCTCCTCCTTTGCACCACTTTCCTCCTCCTCCGCTGCACAACTACCCTTATCCTCCTCTGCACCACTACTCTCCTCCTCCTCTGCACCACTACCCTCCTCCTCTGCATCACTTCCCTCCTCCTCTGCACCACTACCATCCTCGTCCTCTGCACCACTACCCTCCTCCTCTGCAACACTACCCTCCTCCTCTGCACCACTACCCTCCTCCTCCTCCTCTGCAAAGCTACCCTCCTCCTCCTCTGCACAACTACCCTTATCCTCCTCTGCACCACTACTCTCCTCCTCCTCTGCACCACTACCCTCCTCCTCTGCATCACTTCCCTCCTCCTCTGCGTCACTACTCTCCTCCTCCTCTGCACCACTACCCTCCTTCTCTGCATCACTTCCCTCCTCCTCTGCACCACTACCCTCCTCCTCTTCTGCATCACTATCCTCCTCCTCCTCTGCAGCACTACCCTCCTCAAACCTCTGCACCACTTCTCTCCCCCTCCTCTGCACCACTACCCTCCTCCTCCTCTGCACCACTACCCTCCTCCTCCTCCTCTGCACCAGTGCCCTCTTCCTCTTCTGCACCACTACCTTCCTCCTCTGCAACACTACCCTCTTCTACAGCACTACTCTCCTCCTCCTCTGCATCACTACCATCCTCCTCCTCTGCACCACTACCCTCCTCCTCCTCTGCACCACTACCCTCCTCCTCCTTTGCACCACTACCCTCCTCCTCCTCTGCACCACTATCCTCCTCCTCTGCAACAATACCCTCCTCCTCTGCAGCACTACTCTCCTCCTCCTCTGCACCACTACAATCCTCCTCCTCTGCACCACTACCCTCCTCCTCTGCACCACTACCCTCCTCCTCCTCCTCTGCACCACTACCATCCTCCTCCTCTGCACCACTACCCTTCTCCTCCTCTGCAGCACTACCCTCCTCCTCTGCAACACTACCCTCCTCCTCCTCCTCTGCATCAATACCCTCCTCCTCTGCACCACTACCCTCCTCCTCCTGCAACACTACCATCCTCCTCCTCTGCACCACTACCCTCCTCCTCTGCACCACTACCCTCCTCCTCCTCCTCTGCACCACTACCATCCTCCTCCTCTGCACCACTACACTCCTCCTCCTCTGCTCCACTACCCTACTTCTCTGCATTACTTTCCTCCTCCTCTTCTGCACCACTACCCTCCTTCTCCTCCTCTACACCACTACCCTCCTCCTCCTCTGCACCACTACCCTCCTCCTCCTCTGCACAACTACCTTTATCCTCCTCTGCACCACTACTCTCCTCCTCCTCTGCACCACTTTCCTCCTCCTCCGCTGCACAACTACCCTTATCCTCCTCTGCACCACTACTTTCCTCCTCCACTGCACCACTACCCTCCTCCTCTGCATCACTTCCCTCCTCCACTGCACCACTACCCTCCTCCTCCTCCTCTGCAAAACTACCCTCCTCCTCCTCTGCACAACTACCCTTATCCTCCTCTGCACCACTACTCTCCTCCTCCTCTGCAAAACTACCCTCCTCCTCCTCTGCACAACTACCGTTATCCTCCTCTGCACCACTACTCTCTTCCTCTTCTGCACCACTACCATCCTCTTCTGCAACACTACCCTCTTCTACAGCACTACTCTCCTCCTCCTCTGCATCACTACCACCCTCCTCCTCTGCACCACTACCCTCCTCCTCCTCTGCACCACTACCCTCCTCCTCCTCCTTTGCAGCACTACTCTCCTCCTCTGCACCACTACTCTCCTCCTCCTCTGCACCACTACCATCCTCCTCCTCTGCACCACTACCCTCCTCCTCTGCACCACTACCCTCCTCCTCCTCCTCTGCACCACTACCATCCTCCTCCTCTGCACCACTACCCTTCTCCTCCTCTGCAACACTACCCTCCTCCTCTGCAACACTACTCTCCTCCTCCTCCTCTGCATCACTACCCTCCTCCTCTGCACCACTACCCTCCTCCTCCTGCTCCACTACCATCCTCCTCCTCTGCACCACTACCCTCTTCCTCCTTTGCAACACAACCCTCCTCCTCTGCAGCACTACCCTCCTCCTCTGCATCACTACCCTCCTCCTCTGCACCACTACCCTCCTCCTGCACCACTACCATCCTCCTCCTCTGCACCACTACCCTCCTCCTCCTTTGCAACACAACCCTCCTCCTCTGCAGCACTACCCTCCTCCTCTGTATCACTACCCACCTTCTCCTCTGCATCGCTTCCCTCCTCCTCCTCTGCACCACTACCCTCCTCCTCCTCTGCACCACTACCCTCCTCCTCCTCTGCACCACTACCCTCCTCCTCTTCCTCTGCATCACTACCATCCTCCTCCTCTGCACCACTACCCTCTTGCTCTGCAACACTACCCTCCTCTGCATCACTACCCTCCTCCTCTGCATCACTACCGTCCTCCTCCTCTGCATCACTACCCTCTTCCTCCTCTGCATCACTTCCCTCCTCCTCCTCTGCACCACTACCCTCCTCCTCCTCTGCTCCACTACCCTACTTCTTTGCATTACTTTCCTCCTCCTCCTCTGCACCACTACCCTCCTTCTCCTCCTCTGCACCACTACCCTCCTCCTCCTCTGCACAACTACCCTTATCCTCCTCTGC
Source organism: Procambarus clarkii (assembly GCF_040958095.1). Taxonomy (NCBI): domain Eukaryota; kingdom Metazoa; phylum Arthropoda; class Malacostraca; order Decapoda; family Cambaridae; genus Procambarus; species Procambarus clarkii. The sequence goes on along the minus strand of NC_091195.1, from coordinate 1,046,089 downwards.
ACCACTACTCTCCTCCTCCTCTGCACCACTTTCCTACTCCTCCTCTGCACAACTACCCTTATCCTCCTCTGCACCACTACTTTCCTCCTCCTCTGCACCACTACCCTCCTCCTCTGCATCACTTCCCTCCTCCTCTGCACCACTACCCTCCTCCTCTTCTGCATCACTATCCTCCTCCTCCTCTGCAGCACAACCCTCCTCCTCTGCAAAACTACCCTTCTCCTCTGCAGCACTACTCTCCTCCTCCTCTGCACCACTACCATCCTCCTCCTCTGCACCACTACCCTCCTCCTCTGCACCACTACCCTCCTCCTCTTCCTCTGCATCACTACCATCCTCCTCCTCTGCACCACTACTCTCCTTCTCCTCTGCATCGCTTCCCTCCTCCTCCTCTGCACCACTACCCTCCTCCTCTGCATCACTACCTACCTCCTCTGCACCACTACCCTCCTTCTCTGCAACACTACCCTCCTCCTCTTCCTCTGCACAACTACCCTCCTCCTCTGCATCACTACCCTCCTTCTCCTCTGCATCGCTTCCCTCCTCCTCCTCTGCACCACTACCCTCCTGCTCTGCAACACTACCCTCCTCCTCTGCAACACTACCCTCCTCCTCTGCATCACTACCGTCCTCCTCCTCCTCTGCAGCACTACCCTCCTTCTCATCTGCACCACTTCCCTTCTCCCTGCACATCTTCCCTTCTCCTCTGCATCACTACCCTCTTCCTCCTCTGCATCACTTCCCTCCTCCTCTGCACCACTACCCTCCTCCTCTTCTGCATCACTATCCTCCTCCTCCTCTGCAGCACTACCCTCCTCCTCTGCAAAACTACCCTTCTCCTCTGCAGCACTACTCTCCTCCTCCTCTGCACCACTACCATCCTCCTCCTCTGCACCACTACCCTCCTCCTCTGCACCACTACCCTCCTCCTCTTCCTCTGCATCACTACCATCCTCCTCCTCTGCACCACTACTCTCCTCCTCTGCATCGCTTCCCTCTTCCTCCTCTGCACCACTACCCTCCTCCTCTGCATCACTACCTACCTCCTCTGCACCACTACCCTCCTTCTCTGCAACACTACCCTCCTCCTCTTCCTCTGCACAACTACCCTCCTCCTCTGCATCACTACCCTCCTTCTCCTCTGCATCGCTTCCCTCCTCCTCCTCTGCACCACTACCCTCCTGCTCTGCAACACTACCCTCCTCCTCTGCAACACTACCCTCCTCCTCTGCATCACTACCGTCCTCCTCCTCCTCTGCAGCACTACCCTCCTTCTCATCTGCACCACTTCCCTTCTCCTCTGCACATCTTCCCTTCTCCTCTGCATCACTACCCTCCTCCTCCTCTGCATCACTTCCCTCCTCCTTCTCTGCACCACTACCCTCCTCCTCCTCTGCTCCACTACCCTACTTCTCTGCATTACTTTCCTCCTCCTCCTCTGCACCACTACCCTCCTTCTCCTCCTCTGCACCACTACCCTCCTCCTCCTCTGCACAACTACCCTTATCCTCCTCTGCACCACTACTCTCCTCCTCCTCTGCACCACTTTCCTCCTCCTCCGCTGCACAACTTCCCTTCTCCTCCTCTGCACCGCTACCCTCCTCCTCCTCCTCTGCACCACTACCCTCCTGCTCTGCAACACTACCCTCCTCCTCTGCACCACTACCCTCCTCCTCTGCATCACTACCGTCCTCCTCCTCTGCACCACTACTTTCCTCCTCCTCTGCACCACTACCCTCCTCCTCTGCATCACTTTCCCTCCTCCTCTGCACCACTACCCTCCTCCTCTTCTGCATCATTATCCTCCTCCTCCTCTGCAGCACTACCCTCCTCCTCTGCAAAACTACTCTTCTCCACCGCAGCACTACTCTCCTCCTCCTCTGCACCACTACCATCCTCCTCCTCTGCACCACTACCCTCCTCCTCTGCACCACTACCCTCCTCCTCTGCATCACTACCGTCCTCCTCCTCTGCAGCACTACCCTCCTCCTCATCTGCGCCACTTCCCTCCTCCTCTACACATCTTCCCTTCTCCTCTGCATCACTACCCTCGTCCTCCCCTGCATCACTTCCCTTCCTCCTCCTCTGCACCACTACCCTCCTCCTCCTCTGCACAACTACCCTTATCCTCCTCTGCACCACTACTCTCCTCCTCCTCTGCACCACTTTCCTCCTCCTCCGCTGCACAACTACCCTTATCCTCCTCTGCACCACTACCCTCCTCCTCTGCAACACTTCCCTCGTCCTCTGCACCACTACCCTCCTCCTCTTCTGCATCACTATCCTCCTCCTCCTCTGCAGCACTACCCTCCTCCTCTGCAAAACTACCCTCCTCCTCTGCAGCACTACTCTCCTCCTCCTCTGCACCACTACCATCCTCCTCCTCTGCACCACTACCCTCCTCCTCTTCAACACTACCCTCCTCCTCTGCAACACTAATCTCCTCCTCCTCTGCACTACTACCATCCTCCTCCTCTGCACCACTACCATCCTCCTCCTCTGCACCACTACCCTCCTCCTCCTCTGCAATACTACCCTCCTCCTCTGCATCACTACCCTCTTCCTCCTCTGCACTACTACCATCCTCCTCCTCTGCACCACTACCATCCTCCTCCTCTGCACCACTACCCTCCTCCTCTGCATCACTACCCTCCTTCTTTGCACCACTACCCTCCCCCTCTGCATCACTACCCTCCTTCTCTGCACCACTACCCTCCTCCTCTCCGTCACTACCTTCCTCCTCCTCTGCACCACTACTCTCCTCCTCTGCTGCACTACCCTCCTCCTCCTCTGCTCCACTACTTTCCTCCTCTGCAGCACTACCCTCCTCCTCCTCCTCCTTAAGAGATGGGTGTGAGTAGTAACCAGGTGTGGGCTTCAGTGTTCCCTTTCATCTGCAGGTGTTGGTGGGGAGATTTGCCAGGTGTGGGCTTCGGTGTTCCCTTTCATCTGCAGGTGTAGGTGGGGAGAGTTGCCAGGTGTGGGCTTCAGTGTTCCCTTTCATCTGCAGGTGTTGGTGTGGAGAGTTGCCAGGTGTGGGCTTCTATGTTCTCTCTCATCTACAGGTGTGGGAGGGGAGAGTTGCCAGGTGTGGGCTTCAGTGTTCCCTCTCATCTGCAGGTGTTGGTGTGGAGAGTTGCCAGGTGGTGGCTTCAATGTTCCATATCATTTGCAGGCGTGGGTGGGGAGAGTCGCCAGGTGTGGGCTTCAATGTACCCCTCTCATCTACAGGTGTGGGAGGGGAGAGACTCCTGCGAGGACTTCACCGGAGGGGCGTCACTGGCCGTGACCTTGCGATATGTATCCCGGACAGTGAGGAGAACAAGAAGTACCTCCGAGAGCTCGCTGTGTCGCTTTACAATTTTAATAATGTTTATATATCGTAGATTGTTGAGACCAGCCTCACGAGACCAATAATGTACAAGGACACATCTACGAGGAGTTGGTTGTTGAGACCAGCCTCACGAGACCAATAATGTACAAGGACACATCTACGAGAAGCTGGTTGTTGAGACCAGCCTCACGAGACCAATAATGTACAAGGACACATCTACGAGGAGCTGGTTGTTGAGACCAGCCTCACGAGACCAATAATGTACAGGGACACATCTACGAGGAGCTGGTTGTTGAGACCAGCCTCACGAGACCAATAATGAACAAGGACACATCTACGAGGAGCTGGTTGTTGAGACCAGCCTCACGAGACCAATAATGTACAAGGACACATCTACGAGGAGCTGGTTGTTGAGACCTGCCTCACGAGACCAATAATGTACAAGGACACATCTACGAGGAGCTGGTTGTTGAGACCTGCCTCACGAGACCAATAATGTACAAGGACACATCTACGAGGAGCTGGTTGTTGAGACCAGCCACACGAGACCAATAATATACAAGGACACATCTACGAGGAGCTGGTTGTTGAGACCTGCCTCACGAGACCAATAATGTACAAGGACACATCTACGAGGAGCTGGTTGTTGAGACCAGCCTCACGAGACCAATAATGTACAAGGACACATCTACGAGGAGCTGGTTGTTGAGACCAGCCACACGAGACCAATAATATACAAGGACACATCTACGAGGAGCTGGTTGTTGAGACCTGCCTCACGAGACCAATAATGTACAAGGACACATCTACGAGGAGCTGGTTATTGAGACCTGCCTCACGAGACCAATAATGTACAAGGACACATCTACGAGGAGCTGGTTATTGAGACCAGCCTCACGAGACCAATGTAGATGTACATTATATGACAATGATTATGATGTACATCTCTCAATGAGATGATTACATCTCATCAACGATTAAATGTATATGTGTAGATGTACAGTAATCTACAGATGTACATGTGTAGATGTACAGTAATCTACAGATGTACATGAGTAGATGTACAGTAATCTACAGATGTACATGTGTAGATGTACAGTAATCTACAGATGTACATGTGTAGATGTACAGTAATCTACAGATGTACATGTGTAGATGTACAGTAATCTACAGATGTACATGTGTAGATGTACAGTAAGATGTACATGATGTACTCCAGATGTTCTCCTTTCATCAAAATATGTGGTTCGTATTTGGTGTAATTCTTGTGGCAACCCGCAGATCTTGATGTTGCAACTGCTGTGTACTGGTCACTATATATCTTCTGCATTGCTCTATTGCTAATTACTTTCTTAATCTGTGATAGACTCTGTGGTATGTAAATGTCTACATTTCTTCTCTTAGTTGCAAGTTTTGCAGCATCGTCTGCAATGTCATTTCCAGTTATTCCCATGTGACTTGGCACCCAGTTGACAGTACCCAACAGCCTTCATGTTCCAGTGTTTGCATTTTAGTATGCTGGTGGAATGAATGAGTTTTTGTATGCTGGTGGAATGAATGAGTTTTTGTATGCTGGTGGAATGAATGAGTTTTTGTATGCTGGTGGAATGAATGAGTGCTAGTATGTTGGTGGAATGAATGAGTTTTTGTATGCTGGTGGAATGAATGAGTTTTTGTATGCTGGTGGATTGAATGAGTTTTAGTTTGCTGGTGGAATGAATGAGTTTTTGTATGCTGGTGGAATGAATGAGTTTTTGTATGCTGGTGAAATGAATAAGTTTTAGTATGCTGGTGGAATGAATGAGTTTTTGTATGCTACTGGAATGAATGAGTTTTTGTATGCTGGTGGAATGAATGAGTTTTAGTATGCTGGTGGAATGAATGAGTTTTAGTATGCTGGTGGAATGAATGAGTTTTTGTATGCTACTGGAATGAATGAGTTTTTGTATGGTGGTGGAATGAATGAGTTTTAGTATGCTGGTGGAATGAATGAGTTTTTGTATGCTGGTGGAATGAATGAGTTTTTGTATGCTGGTGGATTGAATGAGTTTTAGTATGCTGGTGGAATGAATGAGTTTTTGTATGCTGGTGGAATTAATGAGTTTTTGTATGCTGGTGGAATTAATGAGTTTTAGTATGCTGGTGGATTGAATGAGTTTTAGTATGCTGGTGGAATGAATGAGTTTTTGTATGCTGGTGGAATGAATGAGTTTTTGTATGCTGGTGGATTGAATGAGTTTTTGTATGCTGGTGGAATGAATGAGTTTTTGTATGCTGGTGGAATGAATGAGTTTTTGTATGCTGGTGGAATGAATGAGTTTTTGTTTTGATGATAGTGAGAATGAGTTTTGGTATACGTTGTTTGTATGAGTTTTGGCATGTTGGAGGTATGAATGTATTTTATTGTGCTGGTGGTACCTTCCTTGAGGTTACCTTGAGGCCGTTTAGGGCCTTACCGTCCCCGCGGCCCGGTCCTCGACCAGGCCTCCTCGTTGCTGGACAGGTTAACCAGGCTGTTGGACGCGGCTGCTAGCAGACTGTCGTATGAATCACAGCCTGGTTGATCAGAGCTTATCAAGTTCTCTCGTGAACACTGGGAGAGATCGGGTAGTTATACCTCTTATGTGTAGAAGGTATAGATAAGCAGCCTTCCAGTCTGTAGTGGAAGGTATAGATAAGCAGCCTTCCAGTCTGTAGTGGAAGGTATAGATAAGCAGCCTTCCAGTCTGTAGTGGAAGGTATAGATAAGCAGCCTTCCAGTCTGTAGTGGAAGGTATAGATAAGCAGCCTTCCAGTCTGTAGAGGAAGGTATAGATAAGCAGCCTTCCAGTCTGTAGTGGAAGGTATAGATAAGCAGCCTTCCAGTCTGTAGTGGAAGGTATAGATAAGCAGCCTTCCAGTCTGTAGAGGAAGGTATAGATAAGCAGCCTTCCAGTCTGTAATGGAAGGTACAGATAAGCATTTGTCTCCTGATTTTATGAATAAGTTTTGGTATGTAATTGATATATTAGCATTTTCTACACTTTATTATCAATATGACTTTCTTTACTATTGTTTATTGGATCACTATTATTAGTTTTGGGTCTTTATTTGTTACGAGATCTTAGTTATTGTAACATTTTAGGGATTTTAGACATTTTGGAATTTTTGGCTGACTTTAGTCTGTCTTAACCTTATTATCCTCAAGATCAAGCAGGAGCATATATACACCTGTGTTATTGTAAGTTGCTTAATGTACAACTAAATACAGTAAGTTGCCGACTGTAACTTACAATTATGCATTAAGCAGCTTACCGTATATGTACTTTCATATTATCAGTATCCTATTGTAAACTTGCTCTAATACAGTAGGAAGCCTTTTGGGCACTTACTTTATTACAGTAAGTAACGTACTGTACAAGATCTTTTGTACAGTAAGCAGCTTACTGTTCAAGTAGTTTAATACAGTAAGTGTCCTTGTACACACTTAAATGAACAATTTCTTTAGTAAAGAAACTACCATATGTACGCCTGCTTTGATACTGTAAGTAGAACTGCACTATATTTTACATAGTAAAGTACTACAACTATTAAAGTCAATACATGCATTATTTGAAATACAGTAACATATAACTTTAAACAATATAAACACTTTTATTTGCCCTCATTTTCTGAGGTCTGTTGTTTGGAGGTATTAACTTGCTGGTGGTATATGATATGACTTTTTCAACAGAAACAGAGTAAGACAAATCCGAGTGGTAAACGTTGCCAATGGTCCTTAGTACTCTGGCCTGAGACCTGTCTTGTTTAAAGTATATAAACCACGTAGATAAAAAATAAATTAATTTTCTTAATAAATTAAGAAAAACTTAATACGATACAAGAAGACTTAGGCTTTTAAAATTTAACAAAACTTTTGCATGTGCTGGTCAAAACTGTTTATGCTCAGTTTAATATTACGTTGACTTTCCTTTAAATGACTGGAGAGGAAAGTCTCATTTTGATAATTTTCTCAAATTCTTCATCTTCATTATACCTCACTAGCAAACTGTTGCTGCTGACAGTGAGAACAGTAACCAACCTTAAAACATTTAAACTGGCAGAAAGTCACTATTGCTGATCTGGAGAAACTTTGAGTGTCTGTTTAACAGAAAACTTGATAATATTCATATATCAATTATTGCAACTGTCAACACAAATCTTCAGTGTAATATCTATCAAAACAGTTTCAATTACTCTTTTTTTCATCTGTTATGTCAGTGCTGGTTAAGGAAGGGGGGAGAATCCTTCTAAAAAACTAATAGAAGAAGTTATGCCTGGTTGGAATTGTCACGTTAAAGCATTCCAAATTACATCTATTATTGGGATAGTCTGTGGCAAGATGCTGGGTGTCCCAGAGATGGCTGGGATACTCTGTGGCAAGACGCTGGGTGTCCCAGAGATGGCTGGGATACTCTGTGGCAAGATGCTGGGTGCCCCAGAGATGGCTGGGATACCCTGTGGCAAAATGCTGGGTGCCCCAGAGATGGCTGGGATACTCTATGGCAAGATGCTGGGTGCCCCAGAGATGGCTGGGATACTCTGCGGCAAGATGCTGGGTGCCCCAGAGATGGCTGGGATACCCTGTGGCAAGATGCTGGGCGCCCCGGAGATGGCTGGGATACTCTGTGGCAAGATGCTGGGTGCCCCAGAGATGTCTGGGATACCCTGTGGCAAGATGCTGGGTGTCCCAGAGATGGCTGGGATACTCTGTGGCAAGATGCTGGGTGCCCCAGAGATGGCTGGGATACCCTGTGGCAAGATGCTGGGTGTCGCAGAGATGGCTGGGATACTCTGTGGCAAGATGCTGGGTGTCCCAGAGATGGCTGGGATACCCTGTGGCAAGATGCTGGGTGATCCAGAGATGGCTGTGATACCCTGTGGCAAGATGCTGGGTGTCCCAGAGATGGCTGGGATACTCTGTGGCAAGATGCTGGGTGATCCAGAGATGGCTGGTATACCCTGTGCCAAGATGCTGGGTGCCCCAGAGATGGCTGGGATACCCTGTAGCAAGATGCTGCTGGGTGTCCCAGAGATGGCTGGGATACCCTGTGGCAAGATGCTGGGTGTCCCAGAGATGGCTGGGATACTCTGTGGCAAGATGCTGGGTGCCCCAGAGATGGCTGGGATACCCTGTGGCAAGATGCTGGGTGTACCAGAGATGACTGGGATACCCTGCGGCAAGATGCTGGGTGCCCCAGAGATGGCTGGGATACCCTGCGGCAAGATGCTGGGTGCCCCAGAGATGGCTGGGATATTCTGTGGCAAGATGCTGGGTGCCCCAGAGATGACTGGGATACCCTGTGGCAAGATGCTGGGTGTCCCAGAGATGGCGGGGATACCCTATGGCAAGATGCTGGGTGCCCCAGAGATGGCTGGGATACCCTGTGGCAAGATGCTGGGTGTCCCACAGATGGCTGGGATACAATGTGGCAAGATGCTAGGTGTCCCAGAGATGGCTGGGATACTCTGTGGTAAGATGTTGGGTGCCCCAGAGATGGCTGGGATACCCTGTGGCAAGATGCTGGGTGTCCCAGAGATGACTGGGATACCCTGTGGCAAGATGCTGGGTGTCCCAGAGATGGCGGGGATACCCTATGGCAAGATGCTGGGTGCCCCAGAGATGGCTGGGATACCCTGTGGCAAGATGCTGGGTGTCCCACAGATGGCTGGGATACAATGTGGCAAGATGCTAGGTGTCCCAGAGATGGCTGGGATACTCTGTGGTAAGATGTTGGGTGCCCCAGAGATGGTTGGGATACCCTGTGGCAAGATGCTGGGTGTCCCAGAGATGGCTGGGATACCCTGTGGCAAGATGCTGGGTGTCCCAGAGATGGCTGGGATACTCTGCGGCAAGATGCTGGGTGTCCCAGAGATGGCTGGGATATTCTGTGGCAAGATGCTGGGTGCCCCAGAGATGGCTGGGATACTCTGTGGCAAGATGCTGGGTGCCCCAGAGATGGCTGGGATACTCTGTGGCAAGATGCTGGGTGCCCCAGAGATGGCTGGGATACCCTGTGGCAAGATGCTGGGTGCCCCAGAGATGGCTGGGATACCCTATGGCAAGATGCTGGGTGCCCCAGAGATGGCTGGGATACCCTGTGGCAAGATGCTGGGTGTCCCAGAGATGGCTGGGATACCCTGTGGCAAGATGCTGGGTGTCCCAGAGATGGCTGGGATACCCTGTGGCAAGGTGCTGGGTGTCCCAGAGATGGCTGGGATACCCTGTGGCAAGATGCTGGGTGTCCCAGAGATGGCTGCCTGTCCCAGACCAGTCCAAGAAATAGTGCTCTAACCATCATATTATCAACAGGATTTGAGACAAAACAAATATTTTACAATCAAGTGATTTCTGATTGCCTTAAAAGAAAAACGGTTTATGAATTTCGTGAAGAAATTATAAAATTATGAGAGAGAAAGGAACGTCTTTCAAGATTCCTCTGGGCCTGTATTACATGTAATACTTTCAGAGATAAGTATTCTACACTATACAGTAGTGTTGTATACAGGACACGAGACTGAACCTGACCTTACTACAGTTCTCTGTTACATCTGTTTATATTTGGCTACTTATGTTTTAATATTGAAATAAATTTATTTCAAAATATATTTCATGTTTTGAAATTAAAATAAATTTATTGAAATATAAATTACCCACAGAGAGTTGAAGCAGCTCAAGCTATTCTCACGTCGTCCAGTTCAACGTGTTCATATTTACCTGAATTTGCCTGAGGGCCACTATCTCTCGAGTGGCCTCGACGAGGACAGAACGATCAACAAATTCTTCAACATTTTAAGTTTCGATGAGTTCAGCCTTGTCATGTCTGGTTTACAGTGTTGTTAACCCTGTAAACTCTCAACTATTCCTCGTATGGGAGCCCACTTAGAGCATAAAGGCATAAACACACAAGGGCATAAAGCCCAGGAGCTCCCGCCATCTACAGGGACGTCCGCGCCTTGGCCCTGCCCACCTCTCTCAGGATTGGTGCGCCAGCCAGCCAATCACAGCCGGCCGGCCGCTCAGCAGCCAGACTTGCTCTCAGTCAGCTACAAGTTCTCTCGTCGCCAAGTCGCGCCGTTGAGGCCTTGGCAATTGAACGGTGACCCAACCCAGCTCTACAGACGCTTACAGCAGAATGATGTCCAAATAAACCCATACCACCCATCCTCATCCTTACCTCCCCCCCCCCCAAACTCCACCCCTCATCCTCCTCATTCTCTCCCTGCCTGTACCACAACACTCCACACACACACTCACACAATACACAACCTACTAATCATAGAATTAAGATGTGAATAAGGCTGTCTTTCTAAACTGTTTCTACCTCTTGTATTTCGCCATTCCAAACGATCATTCCCGAGCGGTAGCCAAAACTGGGTTCTTGAAATTCTCGCGAAGGTTTGATCGGGCAACTAACAGCCTTGTAGCAGGCTTAGGCTATCGATAGGTTCAATTACCAACTGTTCAAGTAGCTCTAGTTGCCTAACAACTAGAAGTTAGCAGCCTCGGCCGAACTAACACCCACCAGCCACTTAGTCTACCAAGACACAACACAAACATCCACCTTCATTCAGAACTTTACCAGTAAGTAAGTAGCCTCCTGCAGATTGGAGCATATTCATTCCCAATCGTTTAACATGTCCAGTTATGAACTGGTAATAGTAGTCGGCTCCTACTAGTACATCTACATTGTTAAGGCGGTCAGACGTTAACTTGTTGTCAGCCAAATTAATTTCACGTTCCTGCAGGAAGTGGGCTGTGTACCCCAGACCCTTAATATTTAAGTCTAAAGGTATTTGATCTACAACAATGGCTTGGACAGCCTTGGCTTGACTACCTAGTCGTACAAGTGGTTGAACTACTGAGTATTCATGGGTTCCTCGAATTATCATGGACCCTGACAAGTTTAATTTTACTTGTCCTATTGGTTGTAAATTAAGTGCCTCTGCTGCCCTTTGAGTAATGAAAGTTCTCTGGGAACCTTGATCAAATAGTCCACGTATGGTGATCTTGGCTCCTCTGTTCTTCACTTGAAGTTGGGCAGTAGGCAAAGCAGCATCCACTTGAGATGCTTGTGAAGTTACGCTGTACACATCTCGCACCTTGCAGCACTGTACTGGTGTAGATTCTCTACGTCCAATTCTAGGATTGACATAATTAGTTCTAACTAATTTGTACAGTGCAGCATGATGCTTGCCCCTTCTACACCTATTGCAGGTGTTCAGTGGGGTGTCACAGCTGTTAACATTATGTGGTTTGAGACACTTAGTACATTTGTGTAACTGTTTGAGTCGTCTGACTCTCGTGTCTCTATTAGGATAATTAGTATATTTGTACAGAGAATGTTTTTGATTGCAAAACAAGCACATTCCCCATCCTACAGATCGTTTAGGGGTTACCGGTTTAGGTAAAACAGTATTTGCAGGTTGTGATGGTTTTGCTGCTTGCATTTGCTTGTTATTTATTCTCTTGTGAGTACTTGGTGTACTCTGGGGAACCATTAATAGGCTCTTGGGAGTGCTCTTTGGACTATTAGGTCTCTTAGAAGCACCTGTGGAATCATTAGCAGTGTTCTTTGGACTATTAGGTCTCTTAGGAGCACCTGTGGGACTCTTAGGCCTCACTGATGAATCAGTATTTGACTGATTGTTGTCACATTGAGTATTAGCACCTTGGTTACCTAGTGACAGTGTCACTTTAGAAGTTTCAGGTAAGGAAACTGATGTAGGTACAGTTTTGGTGCATTCAGATTTAGCATTAATTGCTTGGTCTGCTGTATGATTGCTCATATTACGCAAACCTGTAAATATATCCTGCATTGACAGGGTATTACCATTCTGGCATACATATAATTTATTAAGTGTGTCACCAGACAATTTTCTTTGGATGATAATTTCAGTCATCCACTCAGTAGTTGGGTGATCCACCTCTTTACTGAAAGAGTTTATCAGTGACTCAAGCTGGAAACTAAAGGTTTGTAAAGAGTCAACTGATTGTTCTGGTGAAGATAAATTTAATAATTGGTGCACAAGGTTTATAATAGTCTTCTCATTGTTAGCACTTACTTTAGAAGGCTGTTGTGAGCAATTGGGACCATTACTTGTGTTGCTTAAGGCTTCTTGTGTAGCCTCAGCTTTAATTATAGCTTCGGCTGCTGCTGCAGCATTAGCTTTATCATTTTCTGGTTCAGATTCACTGATCATTGCAGTTTCACTTGTTTCATCGGCAGCTTCACTTGTTTCTCTGGGTTCTGGTGATAAGCTAGTTAATTCAGTAGCATTATGTATTGAACTTATAGAATCCAGGGAACATTGAGAAGAGTGGTCTGAAATTTGATCAGACTCTGTAAACAAATCATCACATGAAGCTGTATTAGATGAGAGGTTAGAAAATGAAGGTTGATCTTCAGTTGTTGATCTTGTATAGTGATCAGCATTGATTAGAGGATTCTCCTCGTCTTGATTTAGCTCAAGTATTTCATCTGAGCTGAGTGTTAACTTGGATACAGGTCTATTAATGATCTGATCCACCCACTCGGGAATATCTTGCTTCGCAAGCACCTCCTTATATCGGTCTAAACTGGTTTGAACAGAATGTTCATAGTTATCGAGATCAGATTCTGTTAGACTTAAGTGGTCTGAGACAGTATGACCGACTTGGAGTAAATTCCTGTGGGACTCGATTACAGTCTTGATATAGTCATATTTTTGGCTGGCGATCCTTATGGAACTTGCTAGTCTATAGACGTCACCTGGGTCAGTTTCGACACAGAAATGACATTTCATAAGCAGTTTTCCTAAAGGACCTTGAAGAGCTGTCAAGAATCTTGCGTTCCTTTCTAAAGGATTCATTCTTGTGGTAAATTGAGCCTGATAGGGCTTATGTAGCTAGTGGTATAGCTATAGTCTGCTCCTTGATGCAGAGCAGGTATAAGTATTAACAGCCTGATAGGGCTTATGTAGCTAGTGGTATAGCTATGTTGTCTGCTCCTTGATGCAGAGCAGGTATAATTATTGACAGCCTAATATTTCTTGAGGCTGGTCGTAATTTACCTCATTTAGAGGTTAGCTACCTACCTAATAATAAGCAACTAAGATTTGAGTGGTACCTTGGTCTCACTATAGGTGTTCCTCAGCTTAGCTCTTCTAAATCAGCCTCGGATGGGTAGTGGACTTACAGTAACACTCAAAGACATACATAGAAATATGCAATAAAATAATTACACAATAAATGGTTAATCCCACCCTTGATAGGGTCAGCACAAAGGAATAATATATGTGTCACTAACTAGCTCAAGCCTAGTCGTGAGAATTTCTACTTAAGAAACTACAACTATATTTAGTCTGTGCTTGTGCCAGATTCAACACAATCACAGCCTAAATTGCTACCCAATGAAGGTTGGCAAAGATTATATTATGGTGCAATAATGTGCAAATAATTGTGCTGTATTTTTGGGTTTTTTGTATTTTATATAATATACACTTGTGTAATTATGTGTATAAGAAATTAAATGAACACAAAGGAATTAATTGTGTTTGGCAAGTATTCTACTGCCGTAAATATTATCTAACTCCTAAATGTACTCCTAATTGTGGAATAAAATGTTATCAGGGTTAGTAATGATTAACTAGTATGAGATCAGTAATTTATATTAGTATACTGGATCCCTAAATGTTAATGATCCACTGACTTGAGTGAAGCAGTAACTTTAACATGGATTCAGGCTATAAAGGACGGTCTGCTGACAGCCATATATTGAAACATTGGTATAGCCTAAATGGTTAACACTTAATTGGTGTTAGTGATTAATATAAGGTTATGAGCTGTTGCTCTTGGTGACCTAAAGATTCTACTTCAGTATGAAGTGTAGGTCTAAATGTTGTGGGTAATTAGTTATGACCCACTAAAGCTACGTATAAGGTAGCTATGTTAGTGTGATCTAGGCTAACTGATGTGTTACAATGTTAGTTGACACAATTAATTAAATAGTTAGTCTAGCTTCTATCACACAAGGATTAGTTATTAATGGTTAATATTTTAATTATAAATTTAATGCCTATCCGGTTCGATAAGGACCATAATGTGGGATATTTGGGTTTGATTCTGATTAATTAATAATTAAAGTAGTAAAATAAATTACGAAGGACCACCCGCTTTTAAAGTAAAGAGGGAAACTGAGAATTTAGATCATTAGATAAAATTCTAGAGGAAACCAGTGACTATGGATATGACTAGAAAGTATGATCATAAGAATAATTAATGGGCTGTATTATTAAAAAACCAAACCTCAAACACCTACATTGGGGGGTTATTACTGGAGGTCAGTACGTCCAGGAATCAGTGTGGTTCGTTCACTAATTCTATTAATAATAATCTAATCCTATAATTAATGTGGAATATAATATTATTCATACAAAGAAGAACATGAATATGAGCATAATAATGAATTACAGTAAATCACACATTATGTTGAAAACATTCTGAATGTATCAAATTGCAATGTTATGAGTAAAAAGAAATAAGCCTTAGCTGGTAATAGATTCCTTTAGATAACCCTGGCAGTCCTCTTAATCTCCAAGTCTGGTACACCGACGTCTGACCCGGTTAACATGGAGAAGACAGCATGAGGAATTCGTCTCTCGAGCTGCAAAATAAATAACTACCAGTAGCAATTGATTTAACTGCTCAATACATATTCAAGATTATTGATATCTACAGAGAAATTTCTAATCACCTGTTATTAGGTGTTGTCGTGCCGCGTGACGCGCAATCACCCCGCTATTATTAAACCTGTAAATGATGCATCAAATAAAGGGTACTTAGCTGTGGGCACTGTGTAAGTATTAAGATTGCCGTAATTTCGCATCCCAGGCTCCGGTGAACCTATCCTGGATTGATGCGTTTCAAGCTGACTGATCACGTGTCGTCAGGAACCAAGTCTAGGGGTCCCTTATTTAACACCAGCACTAGTTGAAGATATTATCTGCAAGGTCGTTCACGCCTCACAGTGGCGGCTTTCATCTGAAGATGGATCACACCTGTCCTATTTGCTGGACAATGGCGTCTGTTTATGAGTACGGTAAGCGCAGCTTGCTTCCTTTCGGTTCTGCACGTGTCCGCGTACCGACTGAGGATGGCGTCCCCCAACCCACGCCGAGTCGACGTTCATAAAACAAATTATTGACTTGAACATTAATATTTCTCGCATTCGCGCTTGAAACTCTAAAGACTGGACGGGTTTATTATTTAGAGGAACGAAATATTATTATTTAACTATTTAAGAATAGTAAATATATAAGGGAGAGGAATTAATGTCTCCCCATGGCATTCATTGATGACGTTAACACTATCGCGAGGTAGACGGTATAATTCTAACGCTCTATTCGGCTTTTAGTTAGAGAACAATTCGTCTGCAAACAGTTGTCATACAGAATGCTTTAATTATGGAGAATCGTATTTAATTCTCACACAAATTGAATATAATGTGTTTTACTGTAAAGAAATCTGACGCAATACTGGCGTCAGATGACGTGAGAATTCTAGCCTAATGCACAGATGAATTATTAGTACAGGAGAATTCTACGAGTTGTTAATTTTACTTACTACAATATTAATATGGTTAGTAATAAGTAATGAGAATACAACAATGCTGTATTCGATGTTGGAAATATCCAACAGGTTCGCAAGGAACACTGTTGCTGGTTCACAAGGAACACTGTTGCTGGTTCACAAGGAACACTGTTGATGGTTCACAAGGAACAGTGTTGCTGGTTCGCAAGGAACACTGTTGCTGGTTCACACGGAACACTGTTGATGGTTCACACGGAACACTGTTGATGGTTCACAAGGAACACTGTTGCTGGTTCACAAGGAACACTGTTGCTGGTTTACATGGAACACTGTTGCTGGTTCACAAGGAACACTGTTGCTGGTTCACAAGGAACACTCTTGCTGGTTCACAAAGAACACTCTTGCTGGTTCACAAGGAACACTCTTGCTGGTTCACAAGGAACATTGTTGCTGGTTCACAAGGAACACTGATGCTGGTTCACAAGGAACACTGTTGCTGGTTCACAAGGAACCCTGTTGCTGGTTCACATGGAACACTCTTGCTGGTTCACAAGGAACACTGTGGCTGGTTCACAAGGAACACTGGTGCTGGTTCACAAGGAACACTGTTGCTGGTTCATAAGGAACACTGTTGCTGATTCACACGGAACACTGTTGATGGTTCACAAGGAACACTGTTGCTGGTTCACAAGGAACACTGTTGCTAGTTAACAAGGAACACTGTTGCTGGTTCACAAGGAACACTGTTGCTGGTTCACAAGGAACACTCTTGCTGGTTCAGAAGGAACACTGTTGCTGGTTCACAAGGAACACTGTTGCAGGTTCACAAGGAACACTTTTGTTGGTTCGCAGGGAACACTGTTGCTGGTTCAGAAGGAACACTGTTGCTGGTTCACAAGGAACACTGTTGCTGGTTCACAAGGAACACTCTTGCTGGTTCACAAGGAACACTCTTGATGGTTCACAAGGAACACTGTTGCTGGTTCACAAGGAACACTGTTGATGGTTCACAAGGAACACTCTTGCTGGTTCACAAGGAACACTGTTGTTGGTTCACAAGGAACACTGGTGCTGGTTCACAAGGAACACTGTTGCTTGTTCACAAGGAACACTGGTTGGTGGTTCACAAGGAACACTGTTGCTGGTTCACAAGGAACACTCTTGATGGTTCACAAGGAACACTCTTGCTAGTTTACAAGGAACACTGTTGCTGGTTCACAAGGAACCCTTTTGCTGGTTCACATGGAACACTCTTGCTGGTTCACATGGAACACTGTGGCTGGTTCACAAGGAACACTGGTGCTGGTTCACAAGGAACACTGTTGCTGGTTCACAAGGAACACTGTTGCTGATTCACACGGAACACTGTTGATGGTTCACAAGGAACACTTGCTGGTTCACAAGGAACACTGTTTCTGGTTCACAAGGAACACTGTTGCAGGTTCACAAGGAACACTGTTGCAGGTTCACAAGGAACACTGTTGCTGCTTCACAGGGAACACTGTTGCTGGCTCACAAGGAACACTGTTGCTGGTTCACAAGGAACACTGTTGCTGGTTCACAAAGAACACTGGTTGGTGGTTCACAAGGAACACTGTTGCTGGTTCACAAGGAACACTCTTGCTGGTTCACAAGGAACGCTCTTGCTAGTTTACAAGGAACACTGTTGCTGGTTCACAAGGAACCCTTTTGCTGGTTCACATGGAACACTCCTGCTGGTTCACAAGGAACACTGTGGCTGGTTCACAAGGAACACTGGTGCTGGTTCACAAGGAACACTGTTGCTGGTTCACAAGGAACACTGTTGCTGGTTCACACGGAACACTGTTGATGGTTCACAAGGAACACTGTTGCTGGTTCACACGGAACACTGTTGATGGTTAACAAGGAACACTGTTGCTGGTTCACAAGGAACATTGTTGATGGTTCACAAGGAACACTGTTGATGGTTCACAAAGAAGACTGTTGCTGGTTCGCAAGGAACACTGTTGCTGGTTCACAAGGAACACTGTTGCTGGTTCACAAGGAACACTGTTGATGGTTCACAAGGAACAGTGTTGCTGGTTCGCAAGGAACACTGTTGCTGGTTCACACGGAACACTGTTGATGGTTCACACGGAACACTGTTGATGGTTCACAAGGAACACTGTTGCTGGTTCACAAGGAACACTGTTGCTGGTTTACACGGAACACTGTTGCTGGTTCACAAGGAACACTGTTGCTGGTTCACAAGGAACACTCTTGCTGGTTCACAAAGAACACTCTTGCTGGTTCACAAGGAGCACTCTTGCTGGTTCACAAGGAACATTGTTGCTGGTTCACAAGGAACACTGATGCTGGTTCACAAGGAACACTGTTGCTGGTTCACAAGGAACCCTGTTGCTGGTTCACATGGAACACTCTTGCTGGTTCACAAGGAACACTGTGGCTGGTTCACAAGGAACACTGGTGCTGGTTCACAAGGAACACTGTTGCTGGTTCATAAGGAACACTGTTGCTGATTCACACGGAACACTGTTGATGGTTCACAAGGAACACTGTTGCTGGTTCACAAGGAACACTGTTGCTAGTTAACAAGGAACACTGTTGCTGGTTCACAAGGAACACTGTTGCTGGTTCACAAGGAACACTCTTGCTGGTTCACAAGGAACACTGTTGCTGGTTCACAAGGAACACTGTTGCAGGTTCACAAGGAACACTTTTGTTGGTTCGCAGGGAACACTGTTGCTGGTTCAGAAGGAACACTGTTGGTGGTTCACAAGGAACACTGTTGCTGGTTCACAAGGAACACTCTTGCTGGTTCACAAGGAACACTCTTGATGGTTCACAAGGAACACTGTTGCTGGTTCACAAGGAACACTGTTGATGGTTCACAAGGAACACTCTTACTGGTTCACAAGGAACACTGTTGTTGGTTCACAAGGAACACTGGTGCTGGTTCACAAGGAACACTGTTGCTTGTTCACAAGGAACACTGGTTGGTGGTTCACAAGGAACACTGTTGCTGGTTCACAAGGAACACTCTTGATGGTTCACAAGGAACACTCTTGCTAGTTTACAAGGAACACTGTTGCTGGTTCACAAGGAACCCTTTTGCTGGTTCACATGGAACACTCTTGCTGGTTCACATGGAACACTGTGGCTGGTTCACAAGGAACACTGGTGCTGGTTCACAAGGAACACTGTTGCTGGTTCACAAGGAACACTGTTGCTGATTCACACGGAACACTGTTGATGGTTCACAAGGAACACTTGCTGGTTCACAAGGAACACTGTTGCTGGTTCACAAGGAACACTGTTGCAGGTTCACAAGGAACACTGTTGCAGGTTCACAAGGAACACTGTTGCTGGTTCACAGGGAACACTGTTGCTGGCTCACAAGGAACACTGTTGCTGGTTCACAAGGAACACTGTTGCTGGTTCACAAAGAACACTGGTTGGTGGTTCACAAGGAACACTGTTGCTGGTTCACAAGGAACACTCTTGCTGGTTCACAAGGAACGCTCTTGCTAGTTTACAAGGAACACTGTTGCTGGTTCACAAGGAACCCTTTTGCTGGTTCACATGGAACACTTTTGCTGGTTCACAAGGAACACTGTGGCTGGTTCACAAGGAACACTGGTGCTGGTTCACAAGGAACACTGTTGCTGGTTCACAAGGAACACTGTTGCTGGTTCACACGGAACACTGTTGATGGTTCACAAGGAACACTGTTGCTGGTTCACACGGAACACTGTTGATGGTTAACAAGGAACACTGTTGCTGGTTCACAAGGAACACTGTTGATGGTTCACAAGGAACACTGTTGATGGTTCACAAAGAAGACTGTTGCTGGTTCGCAAGGAACACTGTTGCTGGTTCACAAGGAACACTGTTGCTGGTTCACAAGGAACACTGTTGATGGTTCACAAGGAACAGTGTTGCTGGTTCGCAAGGAACACTGTTGCTGGTTCACACGGAACACTGTTGATGGTTCACACGGAACACTGTTGATGGTTCACAAGGAACACTGTTGCTGGTTCACAAGGAACACTGTTGCTGGTTTACACGGAACACTGTTGCTGGTTCACAAGGAACACTGTTGCTGGTTCACAAGGAACACTGTTGCTGTTTCACAAGGAACGCTGTTGCTGGTTCACAAGGAACACTGTTGCTGGTTCACAAGGAACACTGTTGATGGTTCACAAGGAACACTGTTGCTGGTTCACAAGGAACACTGTTGATGGTTCACAAGGAACACTCTTGCTGGTTCACAAGGAACACTGTTGCTGGTTCACAAGGAACACTGTTGCTGATTCACACTGAACACTGTTGATGGTTCACAAGGAACACTGTTACTGGTTCACAAGGAACACTGTTGCTGGTTCACAAGGAACACTGTTGATGGTTCACAAGGAACACTGTTGCTGGTTCACAGGGAACACTGCTGCTGGTTCACAAGGAACACTGTTGCTGGTTCACAAGGAACACTGTTGCAGGTTCACAAGGAACACTGTTGCTGGTTCACAGGGAACACTGTTGCTGGTTCATAAGGAACACTCCTGCTGGTTCACAAGGAACACTGTGGCTGGTTCACAAGGAACACTGGTGCTGGTTCACAAGGAACACTGTTGCTGGTTCACAAGGAACACTGTTGCTGGTTCACACGGAACACTGTTGCAGGTTCACAAGGAACACTGTAGCTGGTTCACAGGGAACACTGTTGCTGGTTCACAAGGAACACTGTTGCTGGTTCACAAGGAACACTCTTGCTGGTTCACAAAGAACACTCTTGCTGGTTCACAAGGAACACTGTTGCTGGTTCACAAGGAACACTCTTGCTGGTTCACAAAGAACACTCTTGCTGGTTCACAAGGAACACTGTTGCTGGTTCACACGGAACACTGTTGCTGGGTCACAAGGAACACTGGTGCTGGTTAACAAGGAACACTGTTGCTGGTTCACAAGGAACACTGGTTAGTGGTTCACAAGGAACACTGTTGCTGGTTCACAAGGAACACTCTTGCTGGTTCACAAGGAACACTCTTGCTAGTTCACAAGGAACACTGTTGCTGGTTCACAAGGAACCCTGTTGCTGGTTCACATGGAACACTCTTGCTGGTTCACAAGGAACACTGTGGCTGGTTCACAAGGAACACTGGTGCTGGTTCACAAGGAACACTGTTGCTGGTTCATAAGGAACACTGTTGCTGAATCACACGGAACACTGTTGATGGTTCACAAGGAACACTGTTGCTGGTTCACAAGGAACACTGTTGCTAGTTAACAAGGAACACTGTTGCTGGTTCACAAGGAACACTGTTGCTGGTTCACAAGGAACACTGTTGCTAGTTAACAAGGAACACTGTTGCTGGTTCACAAGGAACACTGTTGCTGGTTCACAAGGAACACTCTTGCTGGTTCACAAGGAACACTGTTGCTGGTTCACAAGGAACACTGTTGCAGGTTCACAAGGAACACTTTTGTTGGTTCGCAGGGAACACTGTTGCTGGTTCAGAAGGAACACTGTTGCTGGTTCACAAGGAACACTGTTGCTGGTTCACAAGGAACACTCTTGCTGGTTCACAAGGAACACTCTTGATGGTTCACAAGGAACACTGTTGCTGGTTCACAAGGAACACTGTTGATGGTTCACAAGGAACACTCTTGCTGGTTCACAAGGAACACTGTTGTTGGTTCACAAGGAACACTGGTGCTGGTTCACAAGGAACACTGTTGCTTGTTCACAAGGAACACTGGTTGGTGGTTCACAAGGAACACTGTTGCTGGTTCACAAGGAACACTCTTGCTGGTTCACAAGGAACACTCTTGCTAGTTTACAAGGAACACTGTTGCTGGTTCACAAGGAACCGTTTTGCTGGTTCACATGGAACACTCTTGCTGGTTCACATGGAACACTGTGGCTGGTTCACAAGGAACACTGGTGCTGGTTCACAAGGAACACTGTTGCTGGTTCACAAGGAACACTGTTGCTGATTAACACGGAACACTGTTGATGGTTCACAAGGAACACTTGCTGGTTCACAAGGAACACTGTTGCTGGTTCACAAGGAACACTGTTGCAGGTTCACAAGGAACACTGTTGCAGGTTCACAAGGAACACTGTTGCTGGTTCACAGGGAACACTGTTGCTGGCTCACAAGGAACACTGTTGCTGGTTCAAAAGGAACATTGTTGCTGGTTCACAAAGAACACTGGTTGGTGGTTCACAAGGAACACTGTTGCTGGTTCACAAGGAACACTCTTGCTGGTTCACAAGGAACGCTCTTGCTAGTTTACAAGGAACACTGTTGCTGGTTCACAAGGAACCCTTTTGCTGGTTCACATGGAACACTCCTGCTGGTTCACAAGGAACACTGTGGCTGGTTCACAAGGAACACTGGTGCTGGTTCACAAGGAACACTGTTGCTGGTTCACAAGGAACACTGTTGCTGGTTCACACGGAACACTGTTGATGGTTCACAAGGAACACTGTTGCTGGTTCACACGGAACACTGTTGATGGTTAACAAGGAACACTGTTGCTGGTTCACAAGGAACACAGTTGATGGTTCACAAGGAACACTGTTGATGGTTCACAAAGAAGACTGTTGCTGGTTCGCAAGGAACACTGTTGCTGGTTCACAAGGAACACTGTTGCTGGTTCACAAGGAACACTGTTGATGGTTCACAAGGAACAGTGTTGCTGGTTCGCAAGGAACACTGTTGCTGGTTCACAAGGAACACTGTTGATGGTTCACAAGGAACACTGTTGCTGGTTCACAAGGAACACTGTTGATGGTTCACAAGGAACACTCTTGCTGGTTCACAAGGAACACTGTTGCTGGTTCACAAGGAACACTGTTACTGATTCACACTGAACACTGTTGATGGTTCACAAGGAACACTGTTGCTGGTTCACAAGGAACACTGTTGCTGGTTCACAAGTAACACTGTTGATGGTTCACAAGGAACACTGTTGCTGGTTCACAGGGAACACTGCTGCTGGTTCACAAGGAACACTGTTGCTGGTTCACAAGGAACACTGTTGCAGGTTCACAAGGAACACTGTTGCTGGTTCACAGGGAACACTGTTGCTGGTTCATAAGGAACACTCCTGCTGGTTCACAAGGAACACTGTGGCTAGTTCACAAGGAACACTGGTGCTGGTTCACAAGGAACACTGTTGCTGGTTCACAAGGAACACTGTTGCTGGTTCACACGGAACACTGTTGCAGGTTCACAAGGAACACTGTTGCTGGTTCACAGGGAACACTGTTGCTGGTTCACAAGGAACACTGTTGCTGGTTCACAAGGAACACTCTTGCTGGTTCACAAAGAACACTCTTGCTGGTTCACAAGGAACACTGTTGCTGGTTCACACGGAACACTGTTGATGGTTCACAAGGAACACTGTTGCTGGTTCACACGGAACACTGTTGATGGTTCACAAGGAACACTGTTGCTGGTTCACAAGGAACACTGTTGATGGTTCACAAGGAACACTGTTGATGGTTCCCAAGGAACACTGTTGCTGGTTCACAAGGAACACTGGTTAGTGGTTCACAAGGAACACTGTTGCTGGTTCACAAGGAACACTCTTGCTGGTTCACAAAGAACACTCTTGCTGGTTCACAAGGAACACTCTTGCTGGTTCACAAGGAACATTGTTGCTGGTTCACAAGGAACACTGATGCTGGTTCACAAGGAACACTGTTGCTGGTTCACAAGGAACCCTGTTGCTGGTTCACATGGAACACTCTTGCTGGTTCACAAGGAACACTGTGGCTGGTTCACAAGGAACACTGGTGCTGGTTCACAAGGAACACTGTTGCTGGTTCATAAGGAACACTGTTGCTGATTCACACGGAACACTGTTGATGGTTCACAAGGAACACTGTTGCTGGTTCACAAGGAACACTGTTGCTAGTTAACAAGGAACACTGTTGCTGGTTCACAAGGAACACTGTTGCTGGTTCACAAGGAACACTCTTGCTGGTTCACAAGGAACACTGTTGCTGGTTCACAAGGAACACTGTTGCAGGTTCACAAGGAACACTTTTGTTGGTTCGCAGGGAACACTGTTGCTGGTTCAGAAGGAACACTGTTGCTGGTTCACAAGGAACACTGTTGCTGGTTCACAAGGAACACTCTTGCTGGTTCACAAGGAACACTCTTGATGGTTCACAAGGAACACTGTTGCTGGTTCACAAGGAACACTGTTGATGGTTCACAAGGAACACTCTTGCTGGTTCACAAGGAACACTGTTGTTGGTTCACAAGGAACACTGGTGCTGGTTCACAAGGAACACTGTTGCTTGTTCACAAGGAACACTGGTTGGTGGTTCACAAGGAACACTGTTGCTGGTTCACAAGGAACACTCTTGATGGTTCACAAGGAACACTCTTGCTAGTTTACAAGGAACACTGTTGCTGGTTCACAAGGAACCCTTTTGCTGGTTCACATGGAACACTCTTGCTGGTTCACATGGAACACTGTGGCTGGTTCAAAAGGAACACTGGTGCTGGTTCACAAGGAACACTGTTGCTGGTTCACAAGGAACACTGTTGCTGATTCACACGGAACACTGTTGATGGTTCACAAGGAACACTTGCTGGTTCACAAGGAACACTGTTGCTGGTTCACAAGGAACACTGTTGCAGGTTCACAAGGAACACTGTTGCAGGTTCACAAGGAACACTGTTGCTGGTTCACAGGGAACACTGTTGCTGGCTCACAAGGAACACTGTTGCTGGTTCACAAGGAACACTGTTGCTGGTTCACAAAGAACACTGGTTGGTGGTTCACAAGGAACACTGTTGCTGGTTCACAAGGAACACTCTTGCTGGTTCACAAGGAACGCTCTTGCTAGTTTACAGGGAACACTGTTGCTGGTTCACAAGGAACCCTTTTGCTGGTTCACATGGAACACTCCTGCTGGTTCACAAGGAACACTGTGGCTGGTTCACAAGGAACACTGGTGCTGGTTCACAAGGAACACTGTTGCTGGTTCACAAGGAACACTGTTGCTGGTTCACACGGAACACTGTTGATGGTTCACAAGGAACACTGTTGCTGGTTCACACGGAACACTGTTGATGGTTAACAAGGAACACTGTTGCTGGTTCACAAGGAACACTGTTGATGGTTCACAAGGAACACTGTTGATGGTTCACAAAGAAGACTGTTGCTGGTTCGCAAGGAACACTGTTGCTGGTTCACAAGGAACACTGTTGCTGGTTCACAAGGAACACTGTTGATGGTTCACAAGGAACAGTGTTGCTGGTTCGCAAGGAACACTGTTGCTGGTTCACACGGAACACTGTTGATGGTTCACACGGAACACTGTTGATGGTTCACAAGGAACACTGTTGCTGGTTCACAAGGAACACTGTTGCTGGTTCACACGGAACACTGTTGCTGGTTCACAAGGAACACTGTTGCTGGTTCACAAGGAACACTGTTGCTGTTTCACAAGGAACGCTGTTGCTGGTTCACAAGGAACACTGTTGCTGGTTCACAAGGAACACTGTTGATGGTTCACAAGGAACACTGTTGCTGGTTCACAAGGAACACTGTTGATGGTTCACAAGGAACACTCTTGCTGGTTCACAAGGAACACTGTTGCTGGTTCACAAGGAACACTGTTGCTGATTCACACTGAACACTGTTGATGGTTCACAAGGAACACTGTTGCTGGTTCACAAGGAACACTGTTGCTGGTTCACAAGGAACACTGTTGATGGTTCACAAGGATCACTGTTGCTGGTTCACAAGGATCACTGTTGCTGGTTCACAAGGAACACTGTTGCTGGTTCACAAGGAACACTGTTGATGGTTCACAAGGATCACTGTTGCTGGTTCACAAGGATCACTGTTGCTGGTTCACAAGGAACACTGCTGCTGGTTCACAAGGAACACTGTTGCTGGTTCACAAGGAACACTGTTGCAGGTTCACAAGGAACACTGTTGCTGGTTCACAGGGAACACTGTTGCTGGTTCACAAGGAACACTGTTGATGGTTCACAAGGAACACTGTTGATGGTTCACAAGGATCACTGTTGCTGGTTCACAAGGAACACTGCTGCTGGTTCACAAGGAACACTGTTGCTGGTTCACAAGGAACACTGTTGCAGGTTCACAAGGAACACTGTTGCTGGTTCACAGGGAACACTGTTGCTGGTTCACAAGGAACACTGTTGATGGTTCACAAGGATCACTGTTGCTGGTTCACAAGGATCACTGTTGCTGGTTCACAAGGAACACTGCTGATGGTTCACAAGGAACACTGTTGCTGGTTCACAAGGAACACTGTTGCAGGTTCACAAGGAACACTGTTGCTGGTTCACAGGGAACACTGTTGCTGGTTCACAAGGAACACTGTTGATGGTTCACAAGGAACACTGTTGATGGTTCACAAGGATCACTGTTGCTGGTTCACAAGGAACACTGCTGCTGGTTCACAAGGAACACTGTTGCTGGTTCACAGGGAACACTGTTGCTGGTTCATAAAGAACACTGTTGCTGGTTCACAAGGAACACTGTTGCTGGTTCACAAAGAACACTGGTTGGTGGTTCACAAGGAACACTCTTGCTGGTTCACAAGGAACACTCTTGCTGGTTCACAAGGAACACTCTTGCTAGTTTACAAGGAACACTGTTGCTGGTTCACAAGGAACCCTTTTGCTGGTTCACATGGAACACTCTTGCTGGTTCACATGGAACACTGTGGCTGGTTCACAAGGAACACTGGTGCTGGTTCACAAGGAACACTGTTGCTGGTTCACAAGGAACACTGTTGCTGATTCACACGGAACACTGTTGATGGTTCACAAGGAACACTTGCTGGTTCACAAGGAACACTGTTGCTGGTTCACAAGGAACACTGTTGCAGGTTCACAAGGAACACTGTTGCAGGTTCACAAGGAACACTGGTTGGTGGTTCACAAGGAACACTGTTGCTGGCTCACAAGGAACACTGTTGCTGGTTCACAAGGAACACTGTTGTGTAACACCACTCTATTGTAACACCGCCACTAAAATGTACCACTATAATGGAACACCACTATAATGGAACACTAAACTATCCTGAGTAACACTTCCTCATCGGTTGCACTTGATAACACTGTTATGAGCTGACATATGATGGTTACACCGGAACCAAAGGTACACTGCTAATAAGGAAATGCTAACACAGAGATTAAATACGCTGCCACCATCTGCCTTTGACCATTGAAACTATATCAAGCAACGAGGCAAGAAACATTGCTTGACTTGGAGAGTACTTCTATGACTGTCATTAATTATGAAAACGGTTGTCAGCCACTATATCCAAAAGGCTAAGAGGATTCAACAATTGACACAGACGGGAAATTTCACGTAAGTTTATTGAGACCAAAATTATGTCAATCACCAAGTATAAATCCTATCCTAACACTGGCAAAAAAGTTAAGAAATTTGGACATGGAACAAAAACCCAGAGATCACACACATTACCTTAAGCTATCTGTCTCTCCCTGGCTGAGATGTTCTTCACAGCCCCGCTTTCTATCCCGGTGTACCGCACTCTCCCCTTCCTATGTTCCTACAGGCCCTCTATATACAACCCCCCACAGGGGGGAGGGGGAGATCTGCTGTTGCTACCCACCAAAAGTGTTCAAACACTCAAGAAATATTTCAAAAAGCTTGTTTGACATTCACCATACACTCTTGAAGAGAGGAGTTATTAACTACGTGTGTGGCTGACCTCTGACCTGGCCAAAAGGGGGAGATCCAGGGATGTTTACACATAAGAATCTGGAGTCTAATTTCCTTGCATGAAATATTACATACTTGAAACTATGCTGACTAAGACTAACCCAGGAATTTTTAATCAATATACAAGATAAACTGGAGGTCATCTGGGCTGACCTCTTGGAGAAGGCTTCCCTGGGTGTGAACTCTAAGGGGGGGGGGGAGGTCCTGGGTGTTACAGCTCCCTTTCCCCGGAGTTAAGACAAAATCGGGTGTATGATAATTAAGCCCAATTTTGTCTTATCCTAACTCATCCAAAATACCACAACTAACCCTAAAAGAAAAAAATTGCCAGTGACATAATGAGAAAAGTAAGCTAACTAAATTAAAATGAAGCAAAGTACATTATACAGTTATACTGCAGTAAGAACAAAACATAAATGTATAATGAAAGAAACAAAAGTACAAAAAAAATACCTAGGCAAAAGTACAAGCAATGATACCGTCACGCATGATACAATTCTGATATCCTAATATGACAATAAGGTATATCAATGAAAAACAAAAACAAATCCCGACTGCACCAAGGCAGTCCAGCAAGGCTTCCTCAGAAGGCTGGAAGACCAAAACAAAAAATCGCCTTAAAACTAGCATGACATAAAAAATAACAAAATTTCCTAATGGAACAGGAAAATTACAAGTAACTAAAGATAATATAATGTCAAAATACAAGGAATAACACAAGGCTACATAATACAACCCTGAGTGACAATACATGGCAATAACGAATACTAAGAACCAATGACATATCCTGCCTGCACACTAGGCAGGCTAGCAAGCCTTCCTCAGAAGGTCTAAAGAACAAAACATACAAAAAAATGAACAGCAACATGAAAAAAAAAATATATATAAGTAATATTCC
This sequence comes from Procambarus clarkii, assembly GCF_040958095.1. Lineage (NCBI taxonomy): Eukaryota > Metazoa > Arthropoda > Malacostraca > Decapoda > Cambaridae > Procambarus > Procambarus clarkii. The sequence continues at coordinate 1,017,532 of NC_091195.1, read as the reverse complement.
TACTCTAACATTTAAATCTAACTAATTAAAAACAATAGGAAACATTATACCTAAGTGAGCATATTCCAAACATCTGCTGGGTACCTCACGACCCACAGCCAAACGTATGAGTTATACAAGTTATAAAACATGGTAAAAATACAACAATAGACATGAAGACTCATCAATAGAACCGTCCGTTAACAGAATACTTGTGGGCCAATCCATATACCGCCCAAGACAATAGTGCCAGGGTCAATCTCTATGCACCCTGCACACACTGATAGTAAGACTACCTCTTACCACAATAGAAACATTACTTAACATTACAACATTTTAATGAAACATAAAGGCATGCAAATATAAAAAAATTATGTACCCATACACTGGTAACAAATAGGGAACCTGGACACTCATCACCAGGACAGACTTATCTCATAGATACATACATGAAACAAAATAAAATAGATACATACATGAAACAAAATAAATTTCAAGAAAAGTTTGCGCTAGAGACCGAAGTCATCTAGCTAAGAACACTGTCTAGGACCACTTTTTCTAGGCCTAGTTACTTTACATCCCCATAAATGTTACACTTTTAACCCGATTAGACAAAACTATTTGACACCGTTAATAATAGAGTCATTTCTCTGAACCATCATTCGTAAATCTTGACACATTAATGTTCGTGTTTATATACGCGTTTTCTATCGAGCATCCGTTATACTCTCGCGAGGTGGCCTGGTGTTGGAGACCCGATGTTGGAGACCCGATGTTGGTGACGTGATGTTGGTGACGTGATGTTGGAGACCTGATGTAGAAGACCTGATGTTGGTCCAGCGTCTGCCCGTCGATGATGCCTGCATATACCCTAAGATCTTCTTGTAACAGCTCTGGGGGTACGTCTGGTGACAGAGCGAGTCTACTGGTAACAGACTCCTCGTCAAGCTATCAAACTGCTCGAAGGTGGTGGTGTGAAGAGCAGCGGCAAGTGACAGCGGCCGGGGACTTGGCCGGTCACAAGTGAACGGTGTTAGGAGAGATGTATGGAGGCACATCTCGCCTCCAGTTGCTTGAAGCTGACGGTCGATGATGAGTGACAGCAGCTACATAGCAGGAGTCGTGACAGCAGGGCAGAGAGTGTGACGTCGACGATGTCTTGCAACAGAAGTAAGCAGGTGCAGGTGTTGGGGCGTGGGTGGCGTGGCGGCAGGCCAGGTGGATCCCGACTTCAGCTCCTGGGGCCCATCACTACACAGGCGTTGCTTGTGTCACATTCTACTGAGCCGGTACGCCTTATCGCGCATGCCCTAATGTGCCTGACCTTGGGCCGATGGTGCGAAACGTGCACCCTATTGGCGAGTCAAGCACACTCAGTAGGGAGGTGCCGTTGGAATGTGACCGCCTCGTTGCGCATCTTGGTGGAGTCAGTGATGTGGCATCCCCAAGGACGAGGGGGAACTGGTAGGTGACTGCTGCTGGCATACCCGCTTGTTGACCTCGCGCCTCCACTTCCGGTGTGCCTGCACGGTGTGTCGCAGCAGGCAGGTGGGTGCCTCTGATGATGAACTGCAAGACTGGGGCCCACCATGGTACGTTGACATCTGGACAGCTGTGCTCTGCTGGCAGGAACTCTGGCTTGGACAACCTCGTGTGGTGGGAGGTGTCGGCTGGGTGAATGGTGTCATTATCACCGTCCCAGGTAACCGAGTGGTGGGGTTACCGGGAGTGTTGGGAGGGGGTGGGGTGTAACGTAACCCCCTCTCCACTGTACCAGAGGGGGTGACCCCTCTGGCCTCAATGTTGGTTCACGAGTAGCTGGTACCGGGGACAGAGCGGTGTGGACAAGCAGACCTGGGGAAGGCAGGATAACACTCCGACTGGCGGAAGCAAGGACTCTCCCCTGGGCTTTGGTGACAGGGTACAGCCCAAGGGTAGGTAAGGCATGTTCTCTGAATACATTCCATGACAAAATCTCAAAACAATTGCCAGTTTAAAAAACTCTGCTAAAACAAACAACTACTAAGGGACGAGACAGTTTACTGAAACTCTCCCTGCCTCGCCCGTGACCTCGTTAACATAGGGTGACAAGGCTGACCCTGGGTACCAATGAGAGTTGACAGAAGGTCCTCCTCCCCATCCTGGGTACGCCCAGCTGGGTCAGTCAACTCAAAAGGGTCAGGAATGGGAATCGCTGAAGGCAGTTCCAGTTCCTCCCTGGCAACGTAACCCTTTAATTTGTTGACATGAATAGTTGTGTCACCCTGGTCATCAAAGATTCCCCTGATCAGAAAATTAACTGGTCCAAGCTTCTTAATTACTCTATATGGTCCACGCCATCTAGGTGCTAGCTTCCTACTTTGATTGGCAGGAGCCTTTTCATTTAACCTCATAACCAAGCTTCCCTCTCTAAGTGTCAACGGTTGAACCTTCTTATCATAATAGTGCGCATACCGGCTCCTCGCTGTCTTAGAAGCCTCAGCAGCAATCCTCCAAGCATTTCTCATTTTAGAGAGGATTTCTGAAGGATAATCCTCACCGTACACAACCTCGTGTCTGTTAAGCAGACCTGATGGGAAGTTACATGAGCGCCCCGTGAAAAGCAGCAATGGTTGTGTGTTAATGGACTGATGAATAGCAGTGTTCAAGGCTAGTTGAACATAGGGGAGTTGTTCATCCCAGGTGGCAGCATCTTTCTCTGCAAGAATTGCTAGCATATCCTTAATTGTACGATTGGTTCTTTCAGTCATACCGTTTGCTTGCGGATGGTAAGCAGTCGTGAGGGCTGTTGTTGTTTCTAAAATTTTACAAACCTCTTTAAAAGTGTTACCAACGAACTCTTGACCTCTGTCAGATACTAATACTTTAGGTGGTCCAAACACAGTGACAAATTTACTTAAGAAAGCGTCTGCAACCGTCTGGGGGTCCTTACGAGGAAGAGCAACCAAGGTAGTGAACCGGGACAGATGGTCCACTAGCACCAACACGTAGCGATTACCAGAATGACTACTATGTAAATCAATTAAATCCGCTCCCACTCGATCTAAAGGCTCAAAAATGTCAGGGAACTCTTGTAGTGGCGCCTGTACCTTAGGGGTACCTTTTCTCCTTTGACAATTCGGACACGATCTGACAAACTTAGTGATATAAGATAACATCCTAGGAAAATAGAATAAAGTTTTAGCTCTCATATAGGTCTTAAAGACCCCAGGGTGACCAGCGATCTTAGATGCATGTGCAAGTTTCACGGCTGATGATCTTAACACGTCGGGGATGACTAACTTGTAAACCGCACGCTCTTTCATGTCGTTAACATAATATAGGACACCCTTCTGCAGGTCAAAATGCTGCAGGGGATAGTTACCTTTCTTCATAGGGTATTTACCACCCTCCAAATATTCAATTATTTCCTTCCATCGCTGTTCTCCCATTTGAAATTCTCTCATTTTATCACTTGCAATAGTTTCAATGTTGACATTTACGTTAACTGACGCGACGTTCCTACTCAACGTGTCTGGCACCACGTGAGATGGTCCAGGCTTATAAAGGATCTGAAACGAGTGAGCTGACAACTCATGAGACCAACGGGACATCCGGGGACACTTTGTTTTCTTTTTAAATATATATGTGAGAGCCCTGTGATCTGTGAAAATAACAAAATGACGTTGGAATAGGTAAGGCTCAAAATAACGAACACTTTCAACCACAGCAAGCGCTTCCTTGTCTGTTGCTGAGTATCTAACCTCAGGTCCCTTCACTTTTCTGCTGAAATACGCCACAGGGTGAGGATGGTTCTCTGAATCACGCTGCATTAAGCACCCTCCTATGGCAATACCACTAGCGTCTGTATGCACCTCCCACTCCTTATCAAAGTCAGGCACAGCTAATACTGGGGCGGTAATTAATTGACTTTTGAGCCTAGTATAAGCCTCATCGTGTTCTGAGGTCCACATAAATTTAGCATTCTTCTTTACAAGGTCAGTTAAAGGCGCTGTTATACTAGCAAATCCCTCAATATGGCGGCGGAAGTATCCGGCTGCTCCCAGAAACCGGCGCACATCCCTTGCTGACCTAGGCCTGGGCATCTCCGCAATGGCGCGGCATGAGTCTGGGTCAGGGCGGATGCCATCTGTGCTCACCTGGAACCCCAGAAATTTGAATTTCTGAGATGCCAGGGTGCACTTGTTGATATTTAATTTGAACCCTGCCTTGTCTAACAATGAAAGTGTCTCAGTCAAGTCCCTCAGGTGCTCATCAAATGACCTGGAATAGATAACCACGTCATCCAGGTATGCTAATGAATGCATACCTAGCACAGGGCTGAGGATGTAGTTAATAGCCCTCTGAAATGAGGAAGGGGCTGTCTTGAGCCCAAAAGGCATGCGCTTAAACTGAAACTGGTGAACCCCATCAGAGAATGCTGTTTTCTCACGGTCCTTAACTGCCACCGGAATGGCCCAATATGCTGACTTAGCATCCAGAGTGGAGAAATACTTGGCTGCCGCGAACTGATCTATAATTTCCTGAATCCGAGGTAAGGGGTACACGTCCCCCTTTGTTATTTCATTAACTTTCCGATAGTCGACACAAAACCGGTAACTACCATCCGGTTTGCGCACCAGCACCACAGGAGACAACCATGGTGAAGTGCTTGGTTCTATAACTCCCTGTCTTAACATCTTCTGACACTCCTCTCTGATAGTTTTCTTAGCCTGTTCCGGGAGCCTCCACTGTCTCGTATACACGGGCTCGTGATCACCTGTTGGAATGGTGTGCTCAATTCTGTCTAACAACCCAATGTGATCGTCGTCCGTTGCAAATAATTTGGGGAACATACGTAAAACTTCCCGCACCCGTTTCCTCTCTAACTGTGGAATGTGCTGTAAGTCTAGTGCTGAAATTAATTTATTCAAATTGTTGGCATCGCCAGGTGGCGTGAGCACCGGTGTGCCGTGCTCCGCAGTCTTACTAGTGTCTCTAACATTAAGAGCGCCGCATTGCTTAGTGTCTGTAATAGTTACCGATGGATCTGATTGAAAGATCGATGTCTCCTCTAAGATAATACCCTGAGACACTCGATCACCCACTCTGAAGCGGTAGGTCTTGTGTGAGAGATTGACTACAGGTATGAGAGCACCTTTGTCCAGGACAACAATTAAGTGGTGGGGAATTAATAGTTTATCAAACCTGCCGGCCACCAGAAGGGTAGTACCAGGCTGGATATGACGACCCACGGCCACCCTAAGGAACCTAAATGATCGTGGTGGGCAAGTCTGCTTGTCAAAAGCATGTAAAATACACGACTTCTTATTATTGTCTAGAGGAGACTGAAACAAAAATTTTGCGTAATTGGCATGATGTTTCTGCTTCCGTTGGATGGAAGCTACAACCTGGGGATGGTCAGTCAATGTCACCGGATACGATGCAGTTCCTAATTTCAACCGGCAATGTCTCGCCCCTTTCTCAGCAGACAGAGAATATGAAAACCTGTGTAAGAAATCCATGCCAATCAAGATATCACCCGGATAAGCAAGATTCTGAACCACTGTACAAGTGTGAGGGTACGACCCATCATGACCTATTTCAAAATTAATTGTGGCCTGACCCAAGATGTCAATTTGCCCCCCATTAACTGCTGTGAGCTGCTTACTACTACATTTAAGCCGTGCATGTTTGAATTTGCTGAAGGCTGAACTCTTAATGAGTGTTGCTTGGCTACCGGTGTCCATGAAAGCAATCAAAATCTCACCCTCAACTTTGACTTCAAAAGTAGGGCGACCATCCTTAAAGTAATCTGGTGACGGCACTTCCTTAAGCCGAACACTCGTACACGCTTTCCTAAAATGACCTTTTCCATGACAGGTCCAACATTTCTCCTTACTAATACTACTTAATGTGTAAGAAATCTTACCACAAGTACAAACTACCCCCGGGGAGGCAACACTGGGGGGATGGGCGGAGGAAGCAGGGTGGGGGTGGGGAATGTTGGAGTGGGAGGGTATGGCAGGAGGTATGAGGGAGGCGGGGAGGGCTGGTGGGGGGTTGAGGGACTGGGCGCAGGGCGGGGAGGATGGAAGTGGAGGGAGAGTGGAGGGCGCGTGGATGAGTGACACCGACTCGGGGTGGGGCGGGAGGGGTGGAAACTGAGGGGAAGGAGTGTGAGGGTGGACGGGTGGAGTGGGACAATACTGAGAGGGGAGGGGCTGAACAAGCAAGGTGTGGGTGGAGTGACCTTGAGTGGGGATAGTGGGGACGGTGGGAGGAAGTGGAGCAGGGTGGGTGGAGGGAACATGGGCGGGGAGGGTGGGAGGGAAGTGGGTGGGGTAGGTGTAGGGAATTTGGGGCAGGAACTGAGAAGTAATAGAGGGGGATTGCAACCCTATTTTGAACCCCTTCCATTCTGATAACATCTGAGTGGACATATAAAATCAAACAAATCACCAATAACGATATAATTCCACAAAATAACACAATATCTGTAACTTTGTCACCGAGCGTCATATTAACATGAAAATTTAACACCATGTCCTATGGAACGAATGAACATTAAAAAGTAAATCAGAACAAACGCACACTCGCTGTACACACAATATACACCGCGCGGAACGTCTGCAGAAAGATGTGAGGACATAAGACAGTACCCTTCCTGAGTGGACGAGAGTTATGACCGCGCGCCCAAGATGAAACAGGTGTTGATAACTTAGTATAAACAAACTCTCAGATCATCGCATGAGAAACACATGTACACATATGTGCACACAAGAGACGGCAGGTGTACATACAACCTTATCGACACTGAAATTCCTTACACTTATAAAAAAATCAGAGTAAAATAATAAAACAAAAAGTTATAATATAAGTAATTATGAATTCCCTTAACTAATTGTAATACTACTCTCGTGGTGATTAAAACTACGATTGTTCCTCGGTAAGCTACGCCTGCTAACTACGTCTGACCCGCCCTTGGGGAAAAACATCCAACACTAGCAGCCGTCCCCCCTAAGACACAATTCACGACTAGAATGTTTGAGATCAGTCTCGCTGCCAACATGACCCCCTCTATGATGATAACTCAGCTACACTCTAGGTGACGAAGCACCGTCTGCGGCCTTATCGTTAAGATCTAGAACTCGAGGCAACTCCATGTACCTCAGAAATATATCAGTAAGCGTCCTCCACTGATAATTTCCCAGACAACCTGCCGAACAGATTGCTGTACAACCTATAACTGGGTTGTACACCCCTGGAAGCTATGAAGAGAAACGAGAACTAATTTCTGTCCATAGATTTCAGAGCGACGCGCATACCCCAAACTTTCTCTAGTTTCCCGTATGTCGCACTAATCATAACACTTAAAATACGTGTGGCCCCGAGCAACGAAATCGCGAGCCCGCCTAAACTAACAAACAACTACGTGGCCAACTGAGCAGCCGCCGGCGCGCAGGACTCCAATAAAGTGTGAACACACCCACAATCTATTGGACCACCGCTAGCACCATTGTAACACCACTCTATTGTAACACCGCCACTAAAATGTACCACTATATGGAACACCACTATAATGGAACACTAAACTATCCTGAGTAACACTTCCTCATCGGTTGCACTTGATAACACTGTTATGAGCTGACATATGATGGTTACACCGGAACCAAAGGTACACTGCCAATAAGGAAATGCTAACACAGAGATTAAATACGCTGCCACCATCTGCCTTTGACCATTGAAACTATATCAAGCAACGAGGCAAGAAACATTGCTTGACTTGGAGAGTACTTCTATGACTGTCATTAATTATGAAAACGGTTGTCAGCCACTATATCCAAAAGGCTAAGAGGATTCAACAATTGACACAGACGGGAAATTTCACGTAAGTTTATTGAGACCAAAATTATGTCAATCACCAAGTATAAATCCTATCCTAACACTGGCAAAAAAGTTAAGAAATTTGGACATGGAACAAAAACCCAGAGATCACACACATTACCTTAAGCTATCTGTCTCTCCCTGGCTGAGATGTTCTTCACAGCTCCGCTCTCGATCCCGGTGTACCGCACTCTCCCCTTTCCTATGTTCCTACAGGCCCTCTATATACAACCCCCCACAGGGGGGAGGGGGAGATCTGCTGTTGCTACCCACCAAAAGTGTACAAACACTCAAGAAATATTTCAAAAAGCTTGTTTGACATTCACCATACACTCTTGAAGAGAGGAGTTATTAACTACGTGTGTGGCTGACCTCTGACCTGGCCAAAAGGGGGAGATCCAGGGATGTTTACACATAAGAATCTGGAGTCTAATTTCCTTGCATGAAATATTACATACTTGAAACTATGCTGACTAAGACTAACCCAGGAATTTTTAATCAATATACAAGATAAACTGGAGGTCATCTGGGCTGACCTCTTGGAGAAGGCTTCCCTGGGTGTGAACTCTAAGGGGGGGGGGAGGTCCTGGGTGTTACAGTTGTTGGTTCACAAAGAACACTGGTTGGTGGTTCACAAGGAACACTGTTGCTGGTTCACAAGGAACACTCTTGCTGGTTCACAAGGAACGCTCTTGCTAGTTTACAAGGAACACTGTTGCTGGTTCACAAGGAACCCTTTTGCTGGTTCACATGGAACACTCCTGCTGGTTCACAAGGAACACTGTGGCTGGTTCACAAGGAACACTGGTGCTGGTTCACAAGGAACACTGTTGCTGGTTCACAAAGAACACTGTTGCTGGTTCACACGGAACACTGTTGATGGTTCACAAGGAACACTGTTGCTGGTTCACACGGAACACTGTTGATGGTTAACAAGGAACACTGTTGCTGGTTCACAAGGAACACTGTTGATGGTTCACAAGGAACACTGTTGATGGTTCACAAAGAAGACTGTTGCTGGTTCGCAAGGAACACTGTTGCTGGTTCACAAGGAACACTGTTGCTGGTTCACAAGGAACACTGTTGATGGTTCACAAGGAACAGTGTTGCTGGTTGGCAAGGAACACTGTTGCTGGTTCACACGGAACACTGTTGATGGTTCACACGGAACACTGTTGATGGTTCACAAGGAACACTGTTGCTGTTTCACAAGGAACGCTGTTGCTGGTTCACAAGGAACACTGTTGCTGGTTCACAAGGAACACTGTTGATGGTTCACAAGGAACACTGTTGCTGGTTCACAAGGAACACTGTTGATGGTTCACAAGGAACACTCTTGCTGGTTCACAAGGAACACTGTTGCTGGTTCACAAGGAACACTGTTGCTGATTCACAATGAACACTGTTGATGGTTCACAAGGAACACTGTTGCTGGTTCACAAGGAACACTGTTGCTGGTTCACAAGGAACACTGTTGATGGTTCACAAGGAACACTGTTGCTGGTTCACAAGGAACACTGCTGCTGGTTCACAAGGAACACTGTTGCTGGTTCACAAGGAACACTGTTGCAGGTTCACAAGGAACACTGTTGCTGGTTCACAGGGAACACTGTTGCTGGTTCATAAGGAACACTGTTGCTGGTTCACAAGGAACACTGTTGCTGGTTCACAAAGAACACTGGTTGGTGGTTCACAAGGAACACTCTTGCTGGTTCACAAGGAACACTCTTGCTGGTTCACAAGGAACACTCTTGCTAGTTTACAAGGAACACTGTTGCTGGTTCACAAGGAACCCTTTTGCTGGTTCACATGGAACACTCCTGCTGGTTCACAAGGAACACTGTGGCTGGTTCACAAGGAACACTGGTGCTGGTTCACAAGGAACACTGTTGCTGGTTCACAAGGAACACTGTTGCTGGTTCACACGGAACACTGTTGCAGGTTCACAAGGAACACTGTTGCTGGTTCACAGGGAACACTGTTGCTGGTTCACAAGGAACACTGTTGCTGGTTCACAAGGAACACTCTTGCTGGTTCACAAAGAACACTCTTGCTGGTTCACAAGGAACACTGTTGCTGGTTCACACGGAACACTGTTGATGGTTCACAAGGAACACTGTTGCTGGTTCACACGGAACACTGTTGATGGTTCACAAGGAACACTGTTGCTGGTTCACAAGGAACACTGTTGATGGTTCACAAGGAACACTGTTGATGGTTCCCAAGGAACACTGTTGCTGGTTCACAAGGAACACTGGTTAGTGGTTCACAAGGAACACTGTTGCTGGTTCACAAGGAACACTCTTGCTGGTTCACAAAGAACACTCTTGCTGGTTCACAAGGAACACTCTTGCTGGTTCACAAGGAACATTGTTGCTGGTTCACAAGGAACACTGATGCTGGTTCACAAGGAACACTGTTGCTGGTTCAAAAGGAACACTGTTGCTGGTTCACAAGGAACACTCTTGCTTGTTCACAAGGAACACACTTGCTGGTTCACAAGGAACACTCTTGCTGGTTCACAAGGAACACTGTTGATGGTTCACAAGGAACACTCTTGCTGGTTCACAAGGAACACTCTTGCTAGTTCACAAGGAACACTGTTGCTGGTTCACAAGGAACACTGGTGCTGGTTCACAAGGAACACTGTTGCTGGTTCACAAGGAACACTTGTTAGTGGTTCACAAGGAACACTGTTGCTGGTTCACAAGGAACACTCTTGCTGGTTCACAAGGAACACTCTTGCTAGTTCACAAGGAACACTGTTGCTGGTTCACAAGGAACCCTGTTGCTGGTTCACATGGAACACTCTTGCTGGTTCACAAGGAACACTGTGGCTGGTTCACAAGGAACACTGGTGCTGGTTCACAAGGAACACTGTTGCTGGTTCACAAGGAACACTGTTGCTGATTCACACGGAACACTGTTGATGGTTCACAAGGAACACTGTTGCTGGTTCACAAGGAACATTGTTGCTGGTTAACAAGGAACACTGTTGCTGGTTCATAAGGAACACTGTTGCTGGTTCACAAGGAACACTCTTGCTGGTTCACAAGGAACACTGTTGCTGGTTCACAAGGAACACTGTTGCAGGTTTACAAGGAACACTTTTGTTGGTTCGCACGGAACACTGTTGCTGGTTCAGAAGGAACACTGTTGCTGGTTCACAAGGAACACTGTTGCTGGTTCACAAGGAACACTCTTGCTGGTTCACAAGGAACACTCTTGATGGTTCACAAGGAACACTGTTGCTGGTTCACAAGGAACACTGTTGATGGTTCACAAGGAACACTCTTGCTGGTCCACAAGGAACACTGTTGCTGGTTCACAAGGAACACTGGTGCTGGTTCACAAGGAACACTGTTGCTGGTTCACAAGGAACACTGGTTGGTGGTTCACAAGGAACACTGTTGCTGGTTCACAAGGAACACTCTTGCTGGTTCACAAGGAACACTCTTGCTAGTTTACAAGGAACACTGTTGCTGGTTCACAAGGAACCCTTTTGCTGGTTCACATGGAACACTCTTGCTGGTTCACAAGGAACACTGTGGCTGGTTCACAAGGAACACTGGTGCTGGTTCACAAGGAACACTGTTGCTGGTTCACAAGGAACACTGTTGCTGGTTCACACGGAACACTGTTGCATGGTTCACAAGGAACACTGTTGCTGGTTCACAAGGAACACTGTTGCTGGTTCACAAGGAACACTGTTGCTGGTTCACAAGGAACACTCTTGCTGGTTCACAAAGAACACTCTTGCTGGTTCACAAGGAACACTGTTGCTGGTTCACACGGAACACTGTTGATGGTTCACAAGGAACACTGTTGCTGGTTCACACGGAACACTGTTGATGGTTCACAAGGAACACTGTTGCTGGTTCACAAGGAACACTGTTGATGGTTCACAAGGAACACTGTTGATGGTTCCCAAGGAACACTGTTGCTGGTTCACAAGGAACACTGGTTAGTGGTTCACAAGGAACACTGTTGCTGGTTCACAAGGAACACTCTTGCTGGTTCACAAAGAACACTCTTGCTGGTTCACAAGGAACACTCTTGCTGGTTCACAAGGAACATTGTTGCTGGTTCACAAGGAACACTGATGCTGGTTCACAAGGAACACTGTTGCTGGTTCAAAAGGAACACTGTTGCTGATTCACAAGGAACACTCGTGCTTGTTCACAAGGAACACACTTGCTGGTTCACAAGGAACACTCTTGCTGGTTCACAAGGAACACTGTTGCTGGTTCACAAGGAACACTGTTAGCTGGTTCACAAGGAACACTGTTGCTGGTTCACAAGGAACACTCTTGCTGGTTCACAAGGAACACTCTTGCTAGTTCACAAGGAACACTGTTGCTGGTTCACAAGGAACACTGTTGCTGGTTCACATGGAACACTCTTGCTGGTTCACAAGGAACACTGTGGCTGGTTCACAAGGAACACTGGTGCTGGTTCACAAGGAACACTGTTGCTGGTTCACAAGGAACACTGTTGCTGATTCACAAGGAACACTGTTGATGGTTCACAAGGAACACTGTTGCTGGTTCACAAGGAACATTGTTGCTGGTTAACAAGGAACACTGTTGCTGGTTCATAAGGAACACTGTTGCTGGTTCACAAGGAACACTCTTGCTGGTTCACAAGGAACACTGTTGCTGGTTCACAAGGAACACTGTTGCTGGTTCACAAGGAACACTGCTGCTGGTTCACAAGGAACACTGTTGCTGGTTCACAAGGAACACTGTTGCATGGTTCACAAGGAACACTGTTGCTGGTTCACAAGGAACACTGTTGCTGGTTCACAAGGAACACTGTTGCTGGTTCACAAGGAACACTGTTGCTGGTTCACAAGGAACACTGGTTGGTGGTTCACAAGGAACACTGTTGCTGGTTCACAAGGAACACTCTTGCTGGTTCACAAGGAACACTCTTGCTAGTTTACAAGGAACACTGTTGCTGGTTCACAAGGAACCCTTTTGCTGGTTCACATGGAACACTCTTGCTGGTTCACAAGGAACACTGTGCTGGTTCACAAGGAACACTGGTGCTGGTTCACAAGGAACACTGTTGCTGGTTCACAAGGAACACTGTTGCTGATTCACACGGAACACTGTTGATGGTTCACAAGGAACACTGTTGCTGGTTCACAAGGAACACTGTTGCTGGTTCACAAGGAACACTGTTGCAGGTTCACAAGGAACACTGTTGCAGGTTCACAAGGAACACTGTTGCTGGTTCACAGGGAACACTGTTGCTGGTTCACAAGGAACACTGTTGCTGGTTCACAAGGAACACTGTTGCTGGTTCACAAAGAACACTGGTTGGTGGTTCACAAGGAACACTGTTGCTGGTTCACAAGGAACACTCTTGCTGGTTCACAAGGAACGCTCTTGCTAGTTTACAAGGAACACTGTTGCTGGTTCACAAGGAACCCTTTGCTGGTTCACATGGAACACTCCTGCTGGTTCACAAGGAACACTGTGGCTTGTTCACAAGGAACACTGGTGCTGGTTCACAAGGAACACTGTGGCTGGTTCACAAGGAACACTGGTGCTGGTTCACAAGGAACACTGTTGCTGGTTCACAAGGAACACTGTTGCTGGTTCACACGGAACACTGTTGATGGTTCACAAGGAACACTGTTGCTGGTTCACACGGAACACTGTTGATGGTTAACAAGGAACACTGTTGCTGGTTCACAAGGAACACTGTTGATGGTTCACAAGGAACACTGTTGATGGTTCACAAAGAAGACTGTTGCTGATTCGCAAGAAACACTGTTGCTGGTTCACAAGGAACACTGTTGCTGGTTCACAAGGAACACCGTTGATGGTTCACAAGGAACAGTGTTGCTGGTTCGCAAGGAACACTGTTGCTGGTTCACACGGAACACTGTTGATGGTTCACACGGAACACTGTTGATGGTTCACAAGGAACACTGTTGCTGGTTCACAAGGAACACTGTTGCTGGTTCACACGGAACACTGTTGCTGGTTCACAAGGAACACTGTTGCTGGTTCACAAGGAACACTGTTGCTGTTTCACAAGGAACGCTGTTGCTGGTTCACAAGGAACACTGTTGCTGGTTCACAAGGAACACTGTTGATGGTTCACAAGGAACACTGTTGCTGGTTCACAAGGAACACTGTTGATGGTTCACAAGGAACACTCTTGCTGGTTCACAAGGAACACTGTTGCTGGTTCACAAGGAACACTGTTGCTGATTCACAATGAACACTGTTGATGGTTCACAAGGAACACTGTTGCTGGTTCATAAGGAACACTGTTGCTGGTTCACAAGGAACACTGTTGATGGTTCACAAGGAACACTGTTGCTGGTTCACAAGGAACACTGCTTGCTGGTTCACAAGGAACACTGTTGCTGGTTCACAAGGAACACTGTTGCAGGTTCACAAGGAACACTGTTGCTGGTTCACAAGGGAACACTGTTGCTGGTTCATAAGGAACACTGTTGCTGGTTCACAAGGAACACTGTTGCTGGTTCACAAAGAACACTGGTTGGTGGTTCACAAGGAACACTGTTGCTGGTTCACAAGGAACACTCTTGCTGGTTCACAAGGAACACTCTTGCTAGTTTACAAGGAACACTGTTGCTGGTTCACAAGGAACCCTTTTGCTGGTTCACATGGAACACTCTTGCTGGTTCACAAGGAACACTGTGGCTGGTTCACAAGGAACACTGGTGCTGGTTCACAAGGAACACTGTTGCTGGTTCACAAGGAACACTGTTGCTGGTTCACACGGAACACTGTTGCAGGTTCACAAGGAACACTGTTGCTGGTTCACAGGGAACACTGTTGCTGGTTCACAAGGAACACTGTTGCTGGTTCACAAGGAACACTCTTGCTGGTTCACAAAGAACACTCTTGCTGGTTCACAAGGAACACTGTTGCTGGTTCACACGGAACACTGTTGATGGTTCACAAGGAACACTGTTGCTGGTTCACACGGAACACTGTTGATGGTTCACAAGGAACACTGTTGCTGGTTCACAAGGAACACTGTTGATGGTTCACAAGGAACACTGTTGATGGTTCCCAAGGAACACTGTTGCTGGTTCACAAGGAACACTGGTTAGTGGTTCACAAGGAACACTGTTGCTGGTTCACAAGGAACACTTGTTAGTGGTTCACAAAGAACACTCTTGCTGGTTCACAAGGAACACTCTTGCTGGTTCACAAGGAACATTGTTGCTGGTTCACAAGGAACACTGATGCTGGTTCACAAGGAACACTGTTGCTGGTTCAAAAGGAACACTGTTGCTGGTTCACAAGGAACACTCTTGCTTGTTCACAAGGAACACACTTGCTGGTTCACAAGGAACACTCTTGCTGGTTCACAAGGAACACTGTTGATGGTTCACAAGGAACACTCTTGCTGGTTCACAAGGAACACTCTTGCTAGTTCACAAGGAACACTGTTGCTGGTTCGCAAGGAACACTGGTGCTGGTTCACAAGGAACACTGTTGCTGGTTCACAAGGAACACTTGTTAGTGGTTCACAAGGAACACTGTTGCTGGTTCACAAGGAACACTCTTGCTGGTTCACAAGGAACACTCTTGCTAGTTCACAAGGAACACTGTTGCTGGTTCACAAGGAACACTGGTGCTGGTTCACAAGGAACACTGTTGCTGGTTCACAAGGAACACTGTTGCTGATTCACACGGAACACTGTTGATGGTTCACAAGGAACACTGTTGCTGGTTCACAAGGAACATTGTTGCTGGTTAACAAGGAACACTGTTGCTGGTTCACAAGGAACACTGGTGCTGGTTCACAAGGAACACTGTTGCTGGTTCACAAGGAACACTGTTGCTGATTCACACGGAACACTGTTGATGGTTCACAAGGAACACTGTTGCTGGTTCACAAGGAACACTGTTGCTGGTTAACAAGGAACACTGTTGCTGGTTCACAAGGAACACTCTTGTTGGTTCACAAGGAACACTGTTGATGGTTCACAAGGAACACTGTTGCTGGTTCACAAGGAACACTGCTGCTGGTTCACAAGGAACACTGTTGCTGGTTCACAAGGAACACTGTTGCATGGTTCACAAGGAACACTGTTGCTGGTTCACAAGGGAACACTGTTGCTGGTTCACAAGGAACACTGTTGCTGGTTCACAAGGAACACTGTTGCTGGTTCACAAAGAACACTGGTTGGTGGTTCACAAGGAACACTCTTGCTGGTTCACAAGGAACACTCTTGCTGGTTCACAAGGAACACTCTTGCTAGTTTACAAGGAACACTGTTGCTGGTTCACAAGGAACCCTTTTGCTGGTTCACATGGAACACTCTTGCTGGTTCACATGGAACCCTGTGGCTGGTTCACAAGGAACACTGGTGCTGGTTAACAAGGAACACTGTTGCTGGTTCACAAGGAACACTGTTGCTGATTCACACGGAACACTGTTGATGGTTCACAAGGAACACTTGCTGGTTCACAAGGAACACTGTTGCTGGTTCACAAGGAACACTGTTGCAGGTTCACAAGGAACACTGTTGCAGGTTCACAAGGAACACTGTTGCTGGTTCACAGGGAACACTGTTGCTGGCTCACAAGGAACACTGTTGCTGGTTCACAAGGAACACTGTTGCTGGTTCACAAAGAACACTGGTTGGTGGTTCACAAGGAACACTGTTGCTGGTTCACAAGGAACGCTCTTGCTAGTTTACAAGGAACACTGTTGCTGGTTCACAAGGAACCCTTTTGCTGGTTCACATGGAACACTCCTGCTGGTTCACAAGGAACACTGTGGCTGGTTCACAAGGAACACTGGTGCTGGTTCACAAGGAACACTGTTGCTGGTTCACAAGGAACACTGTTGCTGGTTCACACGGAACACTGTTGATGGTTCACAAGGAACACTGTTGCTGGTTCACACGGAACACTGTTGATGGTTAACAAGGAACACTGTTGCTGGTTCACAAGGAACACTGTTGATGGTTCACAAGGAACACTGTTGATGGTTCACAAAGAAGACTGTTGCTGGTTCGCAAGAAACACTGTTGCTGGTTCACAAGGAACACTGTTGCTGGTTCACAAGGAACACTGTTGATGGTTCACAAGGAACAGTGTTGCTGGTTCGCAAGGAACACTGTTGCTGGTTCACACGGAACACTGTTGATGGTTCACACGGAACACTGTTGATGGTTCACAAGGAACACTGTTGCTGGTTCACAAGGAACACTGTTGCTGGTTCACACGGAACACTGTTGCTGGTTCACAAGGAACACTGTTGCTGGTTCACAAGGAACACTGTTGCTGTTTCACAAGGAACGCTGTTGCTGGTTCACAAGGAACACTGTTGCTGGTTCACAAGGAACACTGTTGATGGTTCACAAGGAACACTGTTGCTGGTTCACAAGGAACACTGTTGATGGTTCACAAGGAACACTCTTGCTGGTTCACAAGGAACACTGTTGCTGGTTCACAAGGAACACTGTTGCTGATTCACACTGAACACTGTTGATGGTTCACAAGGAACACTGTTGCTGGTTCACAAGGAACACTGTTGCTGGTTCACAAGGAACACTGTTGATGGTTCACAAGGAACACTGTTGCTGGTTCACAAGGAACACTGCTGCTGGTTCACAAGGAACACTGTTGCTGGTTCACAAGGAACACTGTTGCAGGTTCACAAGGAACACTGTTGCTGGTTCACAGGGAACACTGTTGCTGGTTCATAAGGAACACTGTTGCTGGTTCACAAGGAACACTGTTGCTGGTTCACAAAGAACACTGGTTGGTGGTTCACAAGGAACACTGTTGCTGGTTCACAAGGAACACTCTTGCTGGTTCACAAGGAACACTCTTGCTAGTTTACAAGGAACACTGTTGCTGGTTCACAAGGAACCCTTTTGCTGGTTCACATGGAACACTCTTGCTGGTTCACAAGGAACACTGTGGCTGGTTCACAAGGAACACTGGTGCTGGTTCACAAGGAACACTGTTGCTGGTTCACAAGGAACACTGTTGCTGGTTCACACGGAACACTGTTGCAGGTTCACAAGGAACACTGTTGCTGGTTCACAGGGAACACTGTTGCTGGTTCACAAGGAACACTGTTGCTGGTTCACAAGGAACACTCTTGCTGGTTCACAAAGAACACTCTTGCTGGTTCACAAGGAACACTGTTGCTGGTTCACACGGAACACTGTTGATGGTTCACAAGGAACACTGTTGCTGGTTCACACGGAACACTGTTGATGGTTCACAAGGAACACTGTTGCTGGTTCACAAGGAACACTGTTGATGGTTCACAAGGAACACTGTTGATGGTTCCCAAGGAACACTGTTGCTGGTTCACAAGGAACACTGGTTAGTGGTTCACAAGGAACACTGTTGCTGGTTCACAAGGAACACTCTTGCTGGTTCACAAAGAACACTCTTGCTGGTTCACAAGGAACACTCTTGCTGGTTCACAAGGAACATTGTTGCTGGTTCACAAGGAACACTGATGCTGGTTCACAAGGAACACTGTTGCTGGTTCAAAAGGAACACTGTTGCTGGTTCACAAGGAACACTCTTGCTTGTTCACAAGGAACACACTTGCTGGTTCACAAGGAACACTCTTGCTGGTTCACAAGGAACACTGTTGATGGTTCACAAGGAACACTCTTGCTGGTTCACAAGGAACACTCTTGCTAGTTCACAAGGAACACTGTTGCTGGTTCACAAGGAACACTGGTGCTGGTTCACAAGGAACACTGTTGCTGGTTCACAAGGAACACTTGTTAGTGGTTCACAAGGAACACTGTTGCTGGTTCACAAGGAACACTCTTGCTGGTTCACAAGGAACACTCTTGCTAGTTCACAAGGAACACTGTTGCTGGTTCACAAGGAACCCTGTTGCTGGTTCACATGGAACACTCTTGCTGGTTCACAAGGAACACTGTGGCTGGTTCACAAGGAACACTGGTGCTGGTTCACAAGGAACACTGTTGCTGGTTCACAAGGAACACTGTTGCTGATTCACACGGAACACTGTTGATGGTTCACAAGGAACACTGTTGCTGGTTCACAAGGAACATTGTTGCTGGTTAACAAGGAACACTGTTGCTGGTTCATAAGGAACACTGTTGCTGGTTCACAAGGAACACTCTTGCTGGTTCACAAGGAACACTGTTGCTGGTTCACAAGGAACACTGTTGCAGGTTTACAATGAACACTTTTGTTGGTTCGCACGGAACACTGTTGCTGGTTCAGAAGGAACACTGTTGCTTGTTCACAAGGAACACTGTTGCTGGTTCACAAGGAACACTCTTGCTGGTTCACAAGGAACACTCTTGATGGTTCACAAGGAACACTGTTGCTGGTTCACAAGGAACACTGTTGATGGTTCACAAGGAACACTCTTGCTGGTCCACAAGGAACACTGGTTGGTGGTTCACAAGGAACACTGTTGCTGGTTCACAAGGAACACTCTTGCTGGTTCACAAGGAACACTCTTGCTAGTTTACAAGGAACACTGTTGCTGGTTCACAAAGAACCCTTTTGCTGGTTCACATGGAACGCTCTTGCTGGTTCACAAGGAACACTGTGGCTGGTTCACAAGGAACACTGGTGCTGGTTCACAAGGAACACTGCTGCTGGTTCACAAGGAACACTGTTGCTGGTTCACACGGAACACTGTTGCAGGTTCACAAGGAACACTGTTGCTGGTTCACAGGGAACACTGTTGCTGGTTCACAAGGAACACTGTTGCTGGTTCACAAGGAACACTCTTGCTGGTTCACAAAGAACACTCTTGCTGGTTCACAAGGAACCCTTTTGCTGGTTCACATGGAACACTCTTGCTGGTTCACAAGGAACACTGTGGCTGGTTCACAAGGAACACTGGTGCTGGTTCACAAGGAACACTGTTAATGGTTCACAAGGAACACTGTTGCTGATTCACACGGAACACTGTTGATGGTTCACAAGGAACACTGTTGCTGGTTCACAAGGAACACTGTTGCTGGTTCACAAGGAACACTGTTGCAGGTTCACAAGGAACACTGTTGCAGGTTCACAAGGAACAATGTTGCTGGTTCACAGGGAACACTGTTGCTGGTTCACAAGGAACACTGTTGCTGGTTCACAAGGAACACTGTTGCTGGTTCACAAAGAACACTGGTTGGTGGTTTACAAGGAACACTGTTGATGGTTCACAAGGAACACTCTTGCTGGTTCACAAGGAACACTCTTGCTAGTTTACACGGAACACTGTTGCTGGTTCACAAGGAACCCTTTTGCTGGTTCACATGGAACACTCTTGCTGGTTCACAAGGAACACTGTGGCTGGTTCACAAGGAACACTGGTGCTGGTTCACAAGAAACACTGTTGCTGGTTCACAAGGAACACTGTTGCTGGTTCACACGGAACACTGTTGATGGTTCACAAGGAACACTGTTGCTGGTTCACACGGAACACTGTTGATGGTTAACAAGGAACACTGTTGCTGGTTCACAAGGAACACTGTTGATGGTTCACAAGGAACACTGTTGATGGTTCACAAAGAACACTGTTGCTGGTTCGCAAGGAACACTGTTGCTGGTTCACAAGGAACACTGTTGCTGGTTCACAAGGAACACTGTTGATGGTTCACAAGGAACAGTGTTGCTGGTTCGCAAGGAACACTGTTGCTGGTTCACACGGAACACTGTTGATGGTTCACACGGAACACTGTTGATGGTTCACAAGGAACACTGTTGCTGGTTCACAAGGAACACTGTTGCTGGTTCACACGGAACACTGTTGCTGGTTCACAAGGAACACTGTTGCTGGTTTACAAGGAACACTGTTGCTGTTTCACAAGGAACGCTGTTGCTGGTTCACAAGGGACACTGTTGCTGGTTCACAAAGAACACTGGTTGGTGGTTCACAAGGAACACTGTTGCTGGTTCACAAGGAACACTCTTGCTGGATCACAAGGAACGCTCTTGCTAGTTTACAAGGAACACTGTTGCTGGTTCACAAGGAACCCTTTTGCTGGTTCACATGGAACACTCCTGCTGGTTCACAAGGAACACTGTGGCTGGTTCAGAAGGAACACTGGTGCTGGTTCACAAGGAACACTGTTGCTGGTTCACAAGGAACACTGTTGCTGGTTCACACGGAACACTGTTGATGGTTCACAAGGAACACTGTTGCTGGTTCACACGGAACACTGTTGATGGTTAACAAGGAACACTGTTGCTGGTTCACAAGGAACACTGTTGATGGTTCACAAGGAACACTGTTGATGGTTCACAAAGAAGACTGTTGCTGGTTCGCAAGGAACACTGTTGCTAGTTCACAAGGAACACTGTTGCTGGTTCACAAGGAACACTGTTGATGGTTCACAAGGAACAGTGTTGCTGGTTCGCAAGGAACACTGTTGCTGGTTCACACGGAACACTGTTGATGGTTCACACGGAACACTGTTGCAGGTTCACAAGGAACACTGTTGCTGGTTCACAGGGAACACTGTTGCTGGTTCACAAGGAACACTGTTGCTGGTTCACAAGGAACACTCTTGCTGGTTCACAAAGAACACTCTTGCTGGTTCACAAGGAACACTGTTGCTGGTTCACACGGAACACTGTTGATGGTTCACAAGGAACACTGTTGCTGGTTCACACGGAACACTGTTGATGGTTCACAAGGAACACTGTTGCTGGTTCACAAGGAACACTGTTGATGGTTCACAAGGAACACTGTTGATGGTTCCCAAGGAACACTGTTGCTGGTTCACAAGGAACACTGGTTAGTGGTTCACAAGGAACACTGTTGCTGGTTCACAAGGAACACTCTTGCTGGTTCACAAAGAACACTCTTGCTGGTTCACAAGGAACACTCTTGCTGGTTCACAAGGAACATTGTTGCTGGTTCACAAGGAACACTGATGCTGGTTCACAAGGAACACTGTTGCTGGTTCAAAAGGAACACTGTTGCTGGTTCACAAGGAACACTCTTGCTTGTTCACAAGGAACACACTTGCTGGTTCACAAGGAACACTCTTGCTGGTTCACAAGGAACACTGTTGATGGTTCACAAGGAACACTCTTGCTGGTTCACAAGGAACACTCTTGCTAGTTCACAAGGAACACTGTTGCTGGTTCACAAGGAACACTGGTGCTGGTTCACAAGGAACACTGTTGCTGGTTCACAAGGAACACTTGTTAGTGGTTCACAAGGAACACTGTTGCTGGTTCACAAGGAACACTCTTGCTGGTTCACAAGGAACACTCTTGCTAGTTCACAAGGAACACTGTTGCTGGTTCACAAGGAACCCTGTTGCTGGTTCACATGGAACACTCTTGCTGGTTCACAAGGAACAATGTGGCTGGTTCACAAGGAACACTGGTGCTGGTTCACAAGGAACACTGTTGCTGGTTCACAAGGAACACTGTTGCTGATTCACACGGAACACTGTTGATGGTTCACAAGGAACACTGTTGCTGGTTCACAAGGAACATTGTTGCTGGTTAACAAGGAACACTGTTGCTGGTTCATAAGGAACACTGTTGCTGGTTCACAAGGAACACTCTTGCTGGTTCACAAGGAACACTGTTGCTGGTTCACAAGGAACACTGTTGCAGGTTTACAAGGAACACTTTTGTTGGTTCGCACGGAACACTGTTGCTGGTTCAGAAGGAACACTGTTGCTTGTTCACAAGGAACACTGTTGCTGGTTCACAAGGAACACTCTTGCTGGTTCACAAGGAACACTCTTGATGGTTCACAAGGAACACTGTTGCTGGTTCACAAGGAACACTGTTGATGGTTCACAAGGAACACTCTTGCTGGTCCACAAGGAACACTGTTGCTGGTTCACAAGGAACACTGGTGCTGGTTCACAAGGAACACTGTTGCTGGTTCACAAGGAACACTGGTTGGTGGTTCACAAGGAACACTGTTGCTGGTTCACAAGGAACACTCTTGCTGGTTCACAAGGAACACTCTTGCTAGTTTACAAGGAACACTGTTGCTGGTTCACAAGGAACCCTTTTGCTGGTTCACATGGAACACTCTTGCTGGTTCACAAGGAACACTGTGGCTGGTTCACAAGGAACACTGGTGCTGGTTCACAAGGAACACTGCTGCTGGTTCACAAGGAACACTGTTGCTGGTTCACACGGAACACTGTTGCAGGTTCACAAGGAACACTGTTGCTGGTTCACAGGGAACACTGTTGCTGGTTCACAAGGAACACTGTTGCTGGTTCACAAGGAACACTCTTGCTGGTTCACAAAGAACACTCTTGCTGGTTCACAAGGAACACTGTTGCTGGTTC
>NC_091195.1:969053-993901 GCF_040958095.1 Procambarus clarkii | reverse complement strand
GTGGAGAGTGGTGTGTGGCAGTGGTGGAGAGTGGTGTGTGACAGTGGTGGAGAGTGGTGTGTGGCAGTGGTGGAGAGTGGCGTGACCCAGTGGTGGAGAGTGGTGTGTGACAGTGGTGGAGAGTGTTGTGTGACAGTGGTGGACAGTGATGAGTGACAGTTGTGGAGAGTGATGTGTGACAGTGGTGGAGAGTGGTGTATGGCAGTGGTGGAGAGTGGTGTGTGACAGTGGTGGAGAGTGGTGTGTGGCAGTGATGGAGAGTGGTGTGTGGCAGTGGTGGAGAGTGGTGTGTGACAGTGGTGGAGATTGGTGTGTGACAGTGGTGGAGAGTGGTGAGTGACAGTGGTGGAGAGTGGTGTGTGGCAGTGGTGGAGAGTGGTGTGTGGCAGTGGTGGAGAGTGGTGAGGGACAGTGGTGGAGAGTGGTGTGTGGCAGTGGTGGAGAGTGGTGTGTGACAGTGGTGCAGAGTGGTGTGTGACAGTGGTGGAGAGAGGTGAGTGACAGTGGTGGAGAGTGGTGTGTGACAGTAGTGGAGAATGGTGTGTGGCAGTGGTGGAGAGTGGTGTGTGACAGTGATGGAGAGTGGTGTGTGGCAGTTGTGGAGAGTGGTGAGTGGCAGTTGTGGAGAGTGGTGTGTGACAGTGGTGGAGAGTGGTGTGTGGCAGTGGTGGAGAGTGGTGTGTGACAGTGGTGGAGAGAGGTGAGTGACAGTGGTGGAGAGTGGTGTGTGACAGTAGTGGAGAATGGTGTGTGGCAGCGGTGGAGAGTGGTGTGTGACAGTGATGGAGAGTGGTGTGTGACAGTGGTGGAGAGTGGTGTGTGACAGTGGTCGAGAGTGGTGTGTGACAGTGGTGGAGAGTGGTGTGTGACAGTGGTGGAGAGTGGTGTGTGACAGTGGTGGAGAGAGGTGAGTGACAGTGGTGTGTGACAGTGGTGGAGAGTGGTGTGTGGCAGTGGTGGAGAGTGGTGTGTGACAATGATGGAGAATGGTGTGTGACAGTGGTGGAGAGTGGTGTGTGACAGTGGTGGAGAGTGGAGTGTGACAGTGGTGGAGAGTGGTGTGTGACAGTGGTGGAGAGTGGTGTGTGACAGTGGTGGAGAGTGGTGGAGAGTGGTGACAGTGGTGGAGAGTGGTGTGTGGCAGTGATGGAGAGTGGTGTGTGACAGTGATGGAGAGTGGTGTGTAACAGTGGTGGAGAGTGGCGTGTGGCAGTGGTGGAGAGTGGTGTGTGACAGTGGTGGAGAGTGGTGTGTGACAGTGGTGGAGAGTGGTGTGTGGCAGTGGTGGAGAGTGGTGTGTGGCAGTGGTGGAGAGTGGTGTGTGGCAGTGGTGGAAAGTGGTGGGTGACAATGGTAGAGAGTGGTGTGTGACAGTGGTGGAGAGTGGTGTGTGACAGTGGTGGAGAGTGGTGTGTGACAGTGGTGGAGAGTGGTGTGTGACAGTGGTGGAGAGTGGTGTGTGACAGTGGAGGAGAGTGGTGACAGTGGTGGAGAGTGGTGTGTGACAGTGGTGGAGAGTGGTGTGTGGCAGTGGTGGAGAGTGGTGTGTGGCAGTGGTGGAGAGTGGTGAGTGACAGTGATGGAGAGTGGTGAGTGACAGTGGTGGAGAGTTCTCTGTGACAGTGGTGGAGAGTGGTGTGTGACAGTGGTGGAGAGTGGTGTGTGACAGTGGTGGAGAGTGGTGTGTGACAGTGGAGGAGATTGGTGACAGTGGTGGAGAGTGGTGTGTGACAGTGGTGGAGAGTGGTGTGTGGCAGTGGTGGAGAGTGGTGAGTGACAGTGATGGAGAGTGGTGAGTGACAGTGGTGGAGAGTGGTGTGTGACAGTGATGGAGTGGTGTGTGACAGTGGTGGAGAGTTCTGTGTGACAGTGATGGAGAGCGGTGTGTGACAGTGGTGGAGAGTGGTGTTTGACAGTGGTGGAGAGTGGTGTTTGACAGCGGTGGAGAGTGGTGTGTGACAGTGGTGGAAAGTGGTGTGTGGCAGTGGTGGAGAGTGGTGTGTGACAGTGGTGGAGAGTGGTGTGTGACAGTGGTGGAGAGTTGTGTGTGACAGTGGTGGAGAGTGATGACTGACAGTGGTGGAGAGTGGTGAACGGCAGTGGTGGAGAGTGGTGAGTTACAGTGATGGAGAGTGGTGTGTGGCCGTCGTGGAGAGTGGTGTGTGGCAGTGGTGGAGAGAAGTGTGTGGCAGTGGTGGAGAGTGGTGTGTGGCAGTCGTGGAGAGTGGTGTGTGGCAGTGGTGGAGAGTGGTGTGTGGCAGTGGTGGAGAGAGGTGTGTGACAGTAGTGTAGTGTGTGACAGTGGTGGAGAGTGGTGTGTGGCAGTGGTGGAGAGTGTTGTGTGACAGTGGTGGAGAGTGGTGTGTGGCAGTGGTGGAGAGTGGCGTGTGACAGTGGTGGAGAGTGGTGTGTGACAGTGGTGGAGAGTGGTGTGTGGCAGTGGTGGACAGTGATGAGTGACAGTGGTGGAGAGTGATGTGTGACAGTGGTGGAGAGTGGTGTGTGGCAGTGATGGAGAGTGGTGTGTGGCAGTGGTGGAGAGTGGTGAGGGGCAGTGGTGGAGAGTGGTGTGTGGCAGTGGTGGAGAGTGGTGAGTAGCAGTTGTGGAGAGTGGTGAGTGGCAGTTGTGGAGAGTGGTGTGTGAGTGGTGGAGAGTGGTGTGTGGCAGTGATAGAGAGTGGTGTGTGACAGTGGTGGAGAGTGGTGAGGGGCAGTGGTGGATAGTGTTGAGGGGCAGTGGTGGAGAATTGTGTGTGGCAGTGGTGGGGAGTGGTGTGAGGCAGTGGTGGAGAGTGGTGTGTGACAGTGGTGGAGAGTGGTGTGTAGCAGTGGTGGAGAGTGGTATGTGACAATGGTGGAGAGTGGTGTGTGGCAGTGGTGTGTGGCAGTGGTGGAGAGTGGTGTGTGACAGTGGTGGAGAGTGGTGTGTGACAGTGGTGGAGAGTGGTGTGTGACAGTGGTGGAGAGTGGTGTGTGACAGTGGTGGAAAGTGGTGTGTGACAGTGGTGGAGAGAGGTGAGTGACAGTGGTGGAGAGTAGTGTGTGACAGTGGTGGTGAGTGGTGTGTGGCAGTGGTGGAGAGTGGTGTGTGACAGTAATGGAGAGTGGTGTGTGACAGTGGTGGAGAGTGGTGTTTGACAGTGGTGGAGAGTCGTGTTTGACAGCGGTGGAGAGTGGTGTGTGACAGTGGTGGAGAGTGGTGTGTGGCAGTGGTGGAGAGTGGTGGGTGACAGTGGTGGAGAGTGGTGTGTGACAGTGGTGGAGAGTGGTGTATGACAGTGGTTGAGAGTGGTGTGTGACAGTGGTGGAGAGTGGTGTGTGAGTGGTGGAGAGTGGTATGTGGCAGTGATGGAGAGTGGTGTGTGGCAGTGGTGGAGAGTGGTGTGTGACAGTGGTGGAGAGTGGTGAGGGGCAGTGGTGGAGAGTGGTTTGTGACAGTGGTGGAGAGTGGTGAGTGACAGTGGTAGAGAGTAGTGTGTGGCAATGGTGGAGAGGGGTGAGTGGCAGTGGTGGAGAGTGGTGTGTGAGTTGTGGAGAGTGGTGAGTGGCAGTGGTGGAGAGTGGTGAGGGGCAGTGGTGGAGAGTGGTGTGTAAGTTGTGGAGAGTGGTGAGTGGCAGTGGTGGAGAGTGGTGTGTGAGTGGTGTAGGGTGGTGAGTGACAGTGGTGGAGAGTGGTAAGAGGCAGTGATGGAGATTGGTGTGTGGCAGTGGTGGAGAGTGGTGTGTGGCAGTGGTGGAGAGTGGTGAGGTGCAGTGGTGGAGAGTGGTGAGTGGCAGTGCTGGAGAGTGGTGTGTGAGTGGTGGAGAGTGGTGAGTGGCAGTGGTGGAGAGTTGAGTGTGAGTGGTGGAGAGTGGTAAGTGGCAGTGGTGGAGAGTGGTGAGTGCCAGTGGTGAAGAGTGGTGAGTGGCTGTGGTGGAGAGGGGTGAGTGGCAGTCGTGGAGAGTGGTATGAGGCAGTGATGGAGAGTGGTGTGTGACAGTGGTGGAGAGTGGTGTGTGGCAGTGGTGGAGAGTGGTGTGTGACAATGATGGAGAGTAGTGTGTGACAGTGGTGGAGAGTGGTGTGTGACAGTGGTGGAGAGTGGTGTGTGACAGTGGTGGAGAGTGGTGTGTGACAGTGATAGAGATTAGTGTGTGACAGTGATGGAGAGTGGTGAGTGACAGTGGTGGAGAGTGGTGTGTGACAGTGATGGAGTGGTGTGTGACAGTGGTGGAGAGTTCTGTGTGACAGTGATGGAGAGCGGTGTGTGACAGTGGTGGAGAGTGGTGTTTGACAGTGGTGGAGAGTGGTGTTTGACAGCGGTGGAGAGTGGTGTGTGACAGTGGTGGAGAGTGGTGTGTGGCAGTGGTGGAGAGTGGTGTGTGACAGTGGTGGAGAGTGGTGTGTGACAGTGGTGGAGAGTTGTGTGTGACAGTGGTGGAGAGTGATGACTGACAGTGGTGGAGAGTGGTGAACGGCAGTGGTGGAGAGTGGTGAGTTACAGTGATGGAGAGTGGTGTGTGGCCGTCGTGGAGAGTGGTGTGTGGCAGTGGTGGAGAGAAGTGTGTGGCAGTGGTGGAGAGTGGTGTGTGGCAGTCGTGGAGAGTGGTGTGTGGCAGTGGTGGAGAGTGGTGTGTGGCAGTGGTGGAGAGAGGTGTGTGACAGTAGTGTAGTGTGTGACAGTGGTGGAGAGTGGTGTGTGGCAGTGGTGGAGAGTGTTGTGTGACAGTGGTGGAGAGTGGTGTGTGGCAGTGGTGGAGAGTGGCGTGTGACAGTGGTGGAGAGTGGTGTGTGACAGTGGTGGAGAGTGGTGTGTGGCAGTGGTGGACAGTGATGAGTGACAGTGGTGGAGAGTGATGTGTGACAGTGGTGGAGAGTGGTGTGTGGCAGTGATGGAGAGTGGTGTGTGGCAGTGGTGGAGAGTGGTGAGGGGCAGTGGTGGAGAGTGGTGTGTGGCAGTGGTGGAGAGTGGTGAGTAGCAGTTGTGGAGAGTGGTGAGTGGCAGTTGTGGAGAGTGGTGTGTGAGTGGTGGAGAGTGGTGTGTGGCAGTGATAGAGAGTGGTGTGTGACAGTGGTGGAGAGTGGTGAGGGGCAGTGGTGGATAGTGTTGAGGGGCAGTGGTGGAGAATTGTGTGTGGCAGTGGTGGGGAGTGGTGTGAGGCAGTGGTGGAGAGTGGTGTGTGACAGTGGTGGAGAGTGGTGTGTAGCAGTGGTGGAGAGTGGTATGTGACAATGGTGGAGAGTGGTGTGTGGCAGTGGTGTGTGGCAGTGGTGGAGAGTGGTGTGTGACAGTGGTGGAGAGTGGTGTGTGACAGTGGTGGAGAGTGGTGTGTGACAGTGGTGGAGAGTGGTGTGTGACAGTGGTGGAAAGTGGTGTGTGACAGTGGTGGAGAGAGGTGAGTGACAGTGGTGGAGAGTAGTGTGTGACAGTGGTGGTGAGTGGTGTGTGGCAGTGGTGGAGAGTGGTGTGTGACAGTAATGGAGAGTGGTGTGTGACAGTGGTGGAGAGTGGTGTTTGACAGTGGTGGAGAGTCGTGTTTGACAGCGGTGGAGAGTGGTGTGTGACAGTGGTGGAGAGTGGTGTGTGGCAGTGGTGGAGAGTGGTGGGTGACAGTGGTGGAGAGTGGTGTGTGACAGTGGTGGAGAGTGGTGTATGACAGTGGTTGAGAGTGGTGTGTGACAGTGGTGGAGAGTGGTGTGTGAGTGGTGGAGAGTGGTATGTGGCAGTGATGGAGAGTGGTGTGTGGCAGTGGTGGAGAGTGGTGTGTGACAGTGGTGGAGAGTGGTGAGGGGCAGTGGTGGAGAGTGGTTTGTGACAGTGGTGGAGAGTGGTGAGTGACAGTGGTAGAGAGTAGTGTGTGGCAATGGTGGAGAGGGGTGAGTGGCAGTGGTGGAGAGTGGTGTGTGAGTTGTGGAGAGTGGTGAGTGGCAGTGGTGGAGAGTGGTGAGGGGCAGTGGTGGAGAGTGGTGTGTAAGTTGTGGAGAGTGGTGAGTGGCAGTGGTGGAGAGTGGTGTGTGAGTGGTGTAGGGTGGTGAGTGACAGTGGTGGAGAGTGGTAAGAGGCAGTGATGGAGATTGGTGTGTGGCAGTGGTGGAGAGTGGTGTGTGGCAGTGGTGGAGAGTGGTGAGGTGCAGTGGTGGAGAGTGGTGAGTGGCAGTGCTGGAGAGTGGTGTGTGAGTGGTGGAGAGTGGTGAGTGGCAGTGGTGGAGAGTTGAGTGTGAGTGGTGGAGAGTGGTAAGTGGCAGTGGTGGAGAGTGGTGAGTGCCAGTGGTGAAGAGTGGTGAGTGGCTGTGGTGGAGAGGGGTGAGTGGCAGTCGTGGAGAGTGGTATGAGGCAGTGATGGAGAGTGGTGTGTGACAGTGGTGGAGAGTGGTGTGTGGCAGTGGTGGAGAGTGGTGTGTGACAATGATGGAGAGTAGTGTGTGACAGTGGTGGAGAGTGGTGTGTGACAGTGGTGGAGAGTGGTGTGTGACAGTGGTGGAGAGTGGTGTGTGACAGTGATAGAGATTAGTGTGTGACAGTGATGGAGAGTGGTGAGTGACAGTGGTGGAGAGTGGTGTGTGACAGTGATGGAGTGGTGTGTGACAGTGGTGGAGAGTTCTGTGTGACAGTGATGGAGAGCGGTGTGTGACAGTGGTGGAGAGTGGTGTTTGACAGTGGTGGAGAGTGGTGTTTGACAGCGGTGGAGAGTGGTGTGTGACAGTGGTGGAAAGTGGTGTGTGGCAGTGGTGGAGAGTGGTGTGTGACAGTGGTGGAGAGTGGTGTGTGACAGTGGTGGAGAGTTGTGTGTGACAGTGGTGGAGAGTGATGACTGACAGTGATGGAGAGTGGTGAACGGCAGTGGTGGAGAGTGGTGAGTTACAGTGATGGAGAGTGGTGTGTGGCCGTCGTGGAGAGTGGTGTGTGGCAGTGGTGGAGAGAAGTGTGTGGCAGTGGTGGAGAGTGGTGTGTGGCAGTCGTGGAGAGTGGTGTGTGGCAGTGGTGGAGAGTGGTGTGTGGCAGTGGTGGAGAGAGGTGTGTGACAGTAGTGTAGTGTGTGACAGTGGTGGAGAGTGGTGTGTGGCAGTGGTGGAGAGTGTTGTGTGACAGTGGTGGAGAGTGGTGTGTGGCAGTGGTGGAGAGTGGCGTGTGACAGTGGTGGAGAGTGGTGTGTGACAGTGGTGGAGAGTGGTGTGTGGCAGTGGTGGACAGTGATGAGTGACAGTGGTGGAGAGTGATGTGTGACAGTGGTGGAGAGTGGTGTGTGGCAGTGATGGAGAGTGGTGTGTGGCAGTGGTGGAGAGTGGTGAGGGGCAGTGGTGGAGAGTGGTGTGTGGCAGTGGTGGAGAGTGGTGAGTAGCAGTTGTGGAGAGTGGTGAGTGGCAGTTGTGGAGAGTGGTGTGTGAGTGGTGGAGAGTGGTGTGTGGCAGTGATAGAGAGTGGTGTGTGACAGTGGTGGAGAGTGGTGAGGGGCAGTGGTGGATAGTGTTGAGGGGCAGTGGTGGAGAATTGTGTGTGGCAGTGGTGGGGAGTGGTGTGAGGCAGTGGTGGAGAGTGGTGTGTGACAGTGGTGGAGAGTGGTGTGTAGCAGTGGTGGAGAGTGGTATGTGACAATGGTGGAGAGTGGTGTGTGGCAGTGGTGTGTGGCAGTGGTGGAGAGTGGTGTGTGACAGTGGTGGAGAGTGGTGTGTGACAGTGGTGGAGAGTGGTGTGTGACAGTGGTGGAGAGTGGTGTGTGACAGTGGTGGAAAGTGGTGTGTGACAGTGGTGGAGAGAGGTGAGTGACAGTGGTGGAGAGTAGTGTGTGACAGTGGTGGTGAGTGGTGTGTGGCAGTGGTGGAGAGTGGTGTGTGACAGTAATGGAGAGTGGTGTGTGACAGTGGTGGAGAGTGGTGTTTGACAGTGGTGGAGAGTCGTGTTTGACAGCGGTGGAGAGTGGTGTGTGACAGTGGTGGAGAGTGGTGTGTGGCAGTGGTGGAGAGTGGTGGGTGACAGTGGTGGAGAGTGGTGTGTGACAGTGGTGGAGAGTGGTGTATGACAGTGGTTGAGAGTGGTGTGTGACAGTGGTGGAGAGTGGTGTGTGAGTGGTGGAGAGTGGTATGTGGCAGTGATGGAGAGTGGTGTGTGGCAGTGGTGGAGAGTGGTGTGTGACAGTGGTGGAGAGTGGTGAGGGGCAGTGGTGGAGAGTGGTTTGTGACAGTGGTGGAGAGTGGTGAGTGACAGTGGTAGAGAGTAGTGTGTGGCAATGGTGGAGAGGGGTGAGTGGCAGTGGTGGAGAGTGGTGTGTGAGTTGTGGAGAGTGGTGAGTGGCAGTGGTGGAGAGTGGTGAGGGGCAGTGGTGGAGAGTGGTGTGTAAGTTGTGGAGAGTGGTGAGTGGCAGTGGTGGAGAGTGGTGTGTGAGTGGTGTAGGGTGGTGAGTGACAGTGGTGGAGAGTGGTAAGAGGCAGTGATGGAGATTGGTGTGTGGCAGTGGTGGAGAGTGGTGTGTGGCAGTGGTGGAGAGTGGTGAGGTGCAGTGGTGGAGAGTGGTGAGTGGCAGTGCTGGAGAGTGGTGTGTGAGTGGTGGAGAGTGGTGAGTGGCAGTGGTGGAGAGTTGAGTGTGAGTGGTGGAGAGTGGTAAGTGGCAGTGGTGGAGAGTGGTGAGTGCCAGTGGTGAAGAGTGGTGAGTGGCTGTGGTGGAGAGGGGTGAGTGGCAGTCGTGGAGAGTGGTATGAGGCAGTGATGGAGAGTGGTGTGTGACAGTGGTGGAGAGTGGTGTGTGGCAGTGGTGGAGAGTGGTGTGTGACAATGATGGAGAGTAGTGTGTGACAGTGGTGGAGAGTGGTGTGTGACAGTGGTGGAGAGTGGTGTGTGACAGTGGTAGAGAGTGGTGTGTGACAGTGATAGAGATTAGTGTGTGACAGTGATGGAGAGTGGTGAGTGACAGTGGTGGAGAGTGGTGTGTGACAGTGATGGAGTGGTGTGTGACAGTGGTGGGGAGTGGTGTGTGACAGTGGTGGAGAGTGGTGTGTGACAGTGGTGGAGAGTGGTGTGTGACAGTGGTGGAGAGTGGTGAACGGCAGTGGTGGAGAGTGGTGTGTGGCAGTGGTGGAGAGTGGTGTGTGGCAGTCGTGGAGAGTGGTGTGTGGCAGTGGTGGAGAGTGGTGTGTGACAGTGGTGGAGAGAGGTGAGTGACAGTGGTGGAGAGTGGTGTGTGACAGTGGTGGAGAGTGGTGTGTGACAGTGGTGGAGAGTGGTGAACGGCAGTGGTGGAGAGTGGTGTGTGGCAGTGGTGGAGAGTGGTGTGTGGCAGTCGTGGAGAGTGGTGTGTGGCAGTGGTGGAGAGTGTTGTGTGGCAGTGGTGGAGAGTGATGTGTGACAGTGATGGAGAGTGGTGTGTGGCAGTGGTGGATAGAGGTGTGAGGCAGTCGTGGAGAGTGGTGTGTGGCAGTGGTGGAGAGTGGCGTGACCCAGTGGTGGAGAGTGGTGTGTGACAGTGGTGGAGAGTGGTGTGTGGCAGTGGTGGACAGTGATGAGTGACAGTGGTGGAGAGTGATGTGTGACAGTGGTGGAGAGTGATGTATGGCAGTGGTGGAGAGAGAGGTGTGTGACAGTGGTGTAGTGTGTGACAGTGGTGGAGAGTGGTGTGTGGCAGTGGTGGAGAGTGGTGTGTGACAGTGGTGGAGAGTGGTGTGTGGCAGTGGTGGAGAAGTGGCGTGACCCAGTGGTGGAGAGTGGTGTGTGACAGTGGTGGAGAGTGTTGTGTGACAGTGGTGGACAGTGATGAGTGACAGTGGTGGAGAGTGATGTGTGACAGTGGTGGAGAGTGGTGTATGGCAGTGGTGGAGAGTGGTGTGTGACAGTGGTGGAGAGTGGTGTGTGAGTGGTGAGTGGCAGTTGTGGAGAGTGGTGAGTGGCAGTTGTGGAGAGTGGTGTGTGACAGTGGTGGAGAGAGGTGAGTGACAGTGGTGGAGAGTGGTGTGTGACAGTGGTGGAGAGTGGTGTGTGGCAGTGGTGGAGAGTGGTGTGTGACAGTGGTGGAGAGAGGTGAGTGACAGTGGTGGAGAGTGGTGTGTGACAGTGGTGGAGAGTGGTGTGTGACAGTGGTGGAGAGTGGTGAACGGCAGTGGTGGAGAGTGGTGTGTGGCAGTGGTGGAGAGTGGTGTGTGGCAGTCGTGGAGAGTGGTGTGTGGCAGTGGTGGAGAGTGATGTGTGACAGTGATGGAGAGTGGTGTGTGGCAGTGGTGGAGAGTGGTGTGTGACAGTGGTGGAGAGTGGTGTGTGGCAGTGGTGGATAGAGGTGTGAGGCAGTCGTGGAGAGTGGTGTGTGGCAGTGGTGGAGAGTGGCGTGACCCAGTGGTGGAGAGTGGTGTGTGACAGTGGTGGAGAGTGGTGTGTGACAGTGGTGGAGAGTGGTGTGTGGCAGTGGTGGACAGTGATGAGTGACAGTGGTGGAGAGTGATGTGTGACAGTGGTGGAGAGTGATGTATGGCAGTGGTGGAGAGAGAGGTGTGTGACAGTGGTGTAGTGTGTGACAGTGGTGGAGAGTGGTGTGTGGCAGTGGTGGAGAGTGGTGTGTGACAGTGGTGGAGAGTGGTGTGTGGCAGTGGTGGAGAGTGGCGTGACCCAGTGGTGGAGAGTGGTGTGTGACAGTGGTGGAGAGTGTTGTGTGACAGTGGTGGACAGTGATGAGTGACAGTGGTGGAGAGTGATGTGTGACAGTGGTGGAGAGTGGTGTATGGCAGTGGTGGAGAGTGGTGTGTGACAGTGGTGGAGAGTGGTGTGTGAGTGGTGTGTGGCAGTGATGGAGAGTGGTGTGTGGCAGTGGTGGAGAGTGGTGTGTGACAGTGGTGGAGATTGGTGTGTGACAGTGGTGGAGAGTGGTGAGTGACAGTGGTGGAGAGTGGTGTGTGGCAGTGGTGGAGAGTGGTGTGTGGCAGTGGTGGAGAGTGGTGAGGGACAGTGGTGGAGAGTGGTGTGTGGCAGTGGTGGAGAGTGGTGAGGGACAGTGATGGAGAGTTGTGAGTGGCAGTTGTGGAGAGTGGTGAGTGGCAGTTGTGGAGAGTGGTGTGTGACAGTGGTGGAGAGAGGTGAGTGACAGTGGTAGAGAGTGGTGTGTGACAGTGGTGGAGAGTGGTGTGTGGCAGTGGTGGAGAGTGGTGTGTGACAGTGGTGGAGAGAGGTGAGTGACAGTGGTGGAGAGTGGTGTGTGACAGTAGTGGAGAATGGTGTGTGGCAGTGGTGGAGAGTGGTGTGTGACAGTGATGGAGAGTGGTGTGTGACAGTGGTGGAGAGTGGTGTGTGACAGTGGTGGAGAGTGGTGTGTGACAGTGGTGGAGAGTGGTGTGTGACAGTGGTGGAGAGTGGTGTGTGACAGTGGTGGAGAGAGGTGAGTGACAGTGGTGTGTGACAGTGGTGGAGAGTGGTGTGTGGCAGTGGTGGAGAGTGGTGTGTGACAATGATGGAGAATGGTGTGTGACAGTGGTGGAGAGTGGTGTGTGACAGTGGTGGAGAGTGGAGTGTGACAGTGGTGGAGAGTGGTGTGTGACAGTGGTGGAGAGTGGTGTGTGACAGTGGTGGAGAGTGGTGGAGAGTGGTGACAGTGGTGGAGAGTGGTGTGTGGCAGTGATGGAGAGTGGTGTGTGACAGTGATGGAGAGTAGTGTGTAACAGTGGTGGAGAGTGGCGTGTGGCAGTGGTGGAGAGTGGTGTGTGACAGTGGTGGAGAGTGGTGTGTGACAGTGGTGGAGAGTGGTGTGTGGCAGTGGTGGAGAGTGGTGTGTGACAGTGGTGGAGAGTGGTGTGTGACAGTGGTGGAGAGTGGTGTGTGGCAGTGGTGGAGAGTGGTGTGTGGCAGTGGTGGAAAGTGGTGGGTGACAATGGTAGAGAGTGGTGTGTGACAGTGGTGGAGAGTGGTGTGTGACAGTGGTGGAGAGTGGTGTGTGACAGTGGTGGAGAGTGGTGTGTGACAGTGGTGGAGAGTGGTGTGTGACAGTGGAGGAGAGTGGTGACAGTGGTGGAGAGTGGTGTGTGACAGTGGTGGAGAGTGGTGTGTGGCAGTGGTGGAGAGTGGTGTGTGGCAGTGGTGGAGAGTGGTGAGTGACAGTGATGGAGAGTGGTGAGTGACAGTGGTGGAGAGTTCTGTGTGACAGTGGTGGAGAGTGGTGTGTGACAGTGGTGGAGAGTGGTGTGTGACAGTGGTGGAGAGTGGTGTGTGACAGTGGAGGAGAGTGGTGACAGTGGTGGAGAGTGGTGTGTGACAGTGGTGGAGAGTGGTGTGTGGCAGTGGTGGAGAGTGGTGAGTGACAGTGATGGAGAGTAGTGATTGACAGTGGTGGAGAGTGGTGTTTGACAGTGATGGAGTGGTGTGTGACAGTGGTGGAGAGTTCTGTGTGACAGTGATGGAGAGTGGTGTGTGACAATGGTGGAGAGTGGTGTGTGACAATGATGGAGAGTGGTGAATGACAGTGGTGGAGAGTGGTGTGTGACAGTGATGGAGTGGTGTGTGACAGTGGTGGAGAGTTCTGTGTGACAGTGGTGGAGAGTGGTGTGTGACAGTGGTGGAGAGTGGTGTTTGACAGTGGTGGAGAGTGGTGTTTGACAGCGGTGGAGAGTGGTGTGTGACAGTGGTGGAAAGTGGTGTGTGGCAGTGGTGGAGAGTGGTGTGTGACAGTGGTGGAGAGTGGTGTGTGACAGTGGTGGAGAGTTGTGTGTGACAGTGGTGGAGAGTGGTGACTGACAGTGGTGGAGAGTGGTGAACGGCAGTGGTGGAGAGTGGTGAGTTACAGTGATGGAGAGTGGTGTGTGGCCGTCGTGGAGAGTGGTGTGTGGCAGTGGTGGAGAGTGGTGTGTGAGAGTAGTGGAGAGTGGTGTGTGGCAGTGGTGGAGAGTGGTGTGTGAGAGTAGTGGAGAGTGGTGTGTGGCAGTGGTGGAGAGTGATGTGTGGCAGTCGTGGAGAGTGGTGTGTGGCAGTGGTGGAGAGTGGTGTGTGGCAGTGGTGGAGAGAGGTGTGTGACAGTGGTGTAGTGTGTGACAGTGGTGGAGAGTGGTGTGTGGCAGTGGTGGAGAGTGTTGTGTGACAGTGGTGGAGAGTGGTGTGTGGCAGTGGTGGAGAGTGGCGTGTGACAGTGGTGGAGAGTGGTGTGTGACAGTGGTGGAGAGTGGTGTGTGGCAGTGGTGGACAGTGATGAGTGACAGTGGTGGAGAGTGATGTGTGACAGTGGTGGAGAGTGGTGTGTGGCAGTGATGGAGAGTGGTGTGTGGCAGTGGTGGAGAGTGGTGAGGGGCAGTGGTGGAGAGTGGTGTGTGGCAGTGGTGGAGAGTGGTGAGTAGCAGTTGTGGAGAGTGGTGAGTGGCAGTTGTGGAGAGTGGTGTGTGAGTGGTGGAGAGTGGTGTGTGGCAGTGATAGAGAGTGGTGTGTGACAGTGGTGGAGAGTGGTGAGGGGCAGTGGTGGATAGTGTTGAGGGGCAGTGGTGGAGAGTTGTGTGTGGCAGTGGTGGGGAGTGGTGTGAGGCAGTGGTGGAGAGTGGTGTGTGACAGTGGTGGAGAGTGGTGTGTGGCAGTGGTGGAGAGTGGTATGTGACAATGGTGGAGAGTGGTGTGTGGCAGTGGTGTGTGGCAGTGGTGGAGAGTGGTGTGTGACAGTGGTGGAGAGTGGTGTGTGACAGTGGTGGAGAGTGGTGTGTGTGACAGTGGTGGAGAGTGGTGTGTGACAGTGGTGGAGAGTGGTGTGTGACAGTGGTGGAGAGAGGTTTGTGGCAGTGGTGGAGAGTGGTGAGTGACAGTGGTGGAGAGTGGTGTGTGACAGTGGTGGAGAGTGGTGCGTGACAGTGGAGGAGAGTGGTGTGTGGCAGTGGTTGAGAATGGTGTGTGACAGTGGTGGAGAGTGGTGTGTGGCAGTGGTGGAGAGTGGTGGGTGACAGTGGTGGAGAGTGGTGTGTGACAGTAATGGAGAGTGGTGTGTGACAGTGGTGGAGAGTGGTGTTTGACAGTGGTGGAGAGTCGTGTTTGACAGCGGTGGAGAGTGGTGTGTGACAGTGGTGGAGAGTGGTGTGTGGCAGTGGTGGAGAGTGGTGGGTGACAGTGGTGGAGAGTGGTGTGTGACAGTGGTGGAGAGTGGTGTGTGACAGTGGTTGAGAGTGGTGTGTGACAGTGGTGGAGAGTGGTGTGTGAGTGGTGGAGAGTGGTATGTGGCAGTGATGGAGAGTGGTGTGTGGCAGTGGTGGAGAGTGGTGTGTGACAGTGGTGGAGAGTGGTGAGGGGCAGTGGTGGAGAGTGGTGTGTGGCAGTGGTGGAGAGTGGTGAGTGGCAGTTGTGGAGAGTGGTGAGTGGCAGTTGTGGAGAGTGGTGTGTGAGTGGTGGAGAGTGGTGTGTGGCAGTGATAAAAAGTGGTGTGTGACAGTGGTGGAGAGTGGTGAGGGGCAGTGATGGATAGTGTTGAGGGGCAGTGGTGGAGAGTGGTGTGTGGCAGTGGTGGGGAGTGGTGTGAGGCAGTGGTGGAGAGTGGTGTGTGACAGTGGTGGAGAGTGGTGTGTGGCAGTGGTGGAGAGTGGTATGTGACAGTGGTGGAGAGTGGTGTGTGGCAGTGGTGTGTGGCAATGGTGGAGAGTGGTGTGTGACAGTGGTGGAGAGTGTTGAGGGGCCGTGGTGGAGAGTGGTGTGTGGCAGTGATGGAGAGTGGTGTGTGACAGTGGTGGAGAGTGGTGTGTGACAGTGGTGGAGAGTGGTGTGTGGCAGTGGTGGAGAGTGGTGAGTGACAGTGGTGGAGAGTGGTGTGTGACAGTGGTGGAGAGTGGTGCGTGACAGTGGAGGAGAGTGGTGTGTGGCAGTGGTTGAGAATGGTGTGTGACAGTGGTGGAGAGTAGTGTGTGACAGTGGTGGAGAGTGGTGTGTGGCAGTGGTGGAGAGTGGTGAGTGACAGTGGTGGAGAGTGGTGTGTGGCAGTGGTGGGGAGTGGTGTGTGACAGTGGTGGAGAGTGGTGTGTGGCAGTGGTGGAGAGTGGTGTGTGACAGTGGTGGAGAGTGGTGGAGAGTGGTGTGTGGCAGTGGTGGAGAGTGGCGTGACCCAGTGGTGGAGAGTGGTGTGTGACAGTGGTGGAGAGTGGTGTGTGACAGTGGTGGACAGTGATGAGTGACAGTGGTGGAGAGTGATGTGTGACAGTGGTTGAGAGTGGTGTATGGCAGTGGTGGAGAGTGGTGTGTGACAGTGGTGGAGAGTGGTGTGTGAGTGGTGGAGAGTGGTGTGGGGCAGTGATGGAGAGTGGTGTGTGGCAGTGGTGGAGAGTGGTGTGTGACAGTGGTGGAGAGTGGTGTGTGACAGTGGTGGAGAGTGGTGAGTGACAGTGGTGGAGAGTGGTGTGTGGCAGTGGTGGAGAGTGGTGTGTGGCAGTGGTGGAGAGTGGTGAGAGACAGTGGTGGAGAGTGGTGTGTGGCAGTGGTGGAGAGTGGTGAGGGACAGTGATAGAGAGTGGTGAGTGGCAGTTGTGGAGAGTGGTGAGTGGCAGTTGTTGTAACACCACTCTATTGTAACACCACCCTAAAATGTACCACTATAATGGAACACCACTATAATGGAACACTAAACTATCCTGAGTAACACTTCCTCACCGGTTGCACTTAATAACACTGTTATGAGCTGACATATGATGGTTACACTGGAACCAAAGGTACACTGCCAATAAGGAAATGCTAACACAAGGATTAAATACGCTGCCACCATCTGCCTTTGACCATTGAAACTATATCAAGCAACGAGGCAAGAAACATTGCTTGACTTGGAGAGTACTTTCTATGACTGTCATTAATTTTGAAAACGGTTGTCAGCAACTATATCCCAAAGGCTCAGAGGATTCAACAATTGACACAGACGGGAAATTTAACGAGTTTATTGAGACCAAAATTATGTCAAACACCACTTATAAATGCTACTCTAACACTGGCAAAAAGTTAAGAAAATTTGGACATGGAACAAAAACTCAGAGATCACACACATTACCTTAAGCTATCTGTCTCTCCCTGGCTGAGATGTTCTTCACAGCCCCGCTTTCCATCCCGGTGTACCGCACTCTCCCCTTCCTATGTTCCTCCAAGCCCTCTATATACAACCCCCACAGGGGGAGGGGGAGATCTGCTGTTGCTACCCACCAAGAGTGTACAAACACTCAAGAAATATTTCAAAAAGCTTGTTTGACATTCACCATACACTCTTCAAGAGAGGAGTTATTAA
Source organism: Procambarus clarkii (assembly GCF_040958095.1). Classification (NCBI taxonomy): domain Eukaryota; kingdom Metazoa; phylum Arthropoda; class Malacostraca; order Decapoda; family Cambaridae; genus Procambarus; species Procambarus clarkii. Next base: position 977,737 of record NC_091195.1, on the reverse strand, counting down.
TTACATGTGTGACTGACCTCTGACCTGGCCAAAAGGGGGAGATCCAGGGATGTTTACACATAAGAATCTGGAGTCTAATTTCCTTGCATGAAATATTACATACTTGAAACTATGCTGACTAAGACTAACCCAGGAATTTTTAATCAATATACAAGAAAAACCGGAGGTCATCTGGGCTGACCTCTTGGAGAAGGCTTCCCTGGGTGTGAACTCTAAGGGGGGGAGGGGGAGGTCACGGGTGTTACAGCTCACTTTCCCCGGAGTAACCCAGGAATTTTTAATCAATATACAAGATAAACCGGAGGTCATCTGGGCTGACCTCTTGGAGAAGGCTTCCCTGGGTGTGAACTCTAAGGGGGGGAGGGGGAGGTCACGGGTGTTACATTGTGGAGAGTGGTGTGTGACAGTGGTGGAGAGAGGTGAGTGACAGTGGTGGAGAGTGGTGTGTGACAGTAGTGGAGAATGGTGTGTGGCAGTGGTGGAGAGTGGTGTGTGACAGTGATGGAGAGTGGTGTGTGACAGTGGTGGAGAGTGGTGTGTGACAGTGGTGGAGAGTGGTGTGTGACAGTGGTGAAGAGTGGTGTGTGACAGTGGTGGAGAGTGGTGTGTGACAGTGGTGGAGAGAGGTGAGTGACAGTGGTGTGTGACAGTGGTGGAGAGTGGTGTGTGGCAGTGGTGGAGAGTGGTGTGTGACAATGATGGAGAATGGTGTGTGACAGTGGTGGAGAGTGGTGTGTGACAGTGGTGGAGAGTGGTGTGTGACAGTGGTGGAGAGTGGTGTGTGACAGTGGTGGAGAGTGGTGTGTGACAGTGGTGGAGAGTGGTGTGTGACAGTGGTGGAGAGTGGTGGCAGTGATGGAGAGTGGTGTGTGACAGTGATGGAGAGTGGTGTGTAACAGTGGTGGAGAGTGGTGTGTGGCAGTGGTGGAGAGAGGTGTGTGACAGTGGTGGAGAGTGGTGTGTGACAGTGGTGGAGAGTAGTGTGTGGCAGTGGTGGAGAGTGGTGTGTGACAGTGGTGGAGAGTGGTGTGTGGCAGTGGTGGAGAGTGGTGTATGACAGTGGTGGAGAGTGGTGTGTGGCAGTGGTGGAGAGTGGTGTGTGACAGTGGTGGAGAGTGGTGTGTGACAGTGGTGGAGAGTGGTGTGTGGCAGTGGTGGAGAGTGGTGTTTGACAACGGTGGAGAAGGGTGTTTGACAGTGGTGGAGAGTGGTGTTTGACAGCGGTGGAGAGTGGTGTGTGACAGTGGTGGAAAGTGGTGTGTGGCAGTGGTGGAGAGTGGTGTGTGACAGTGGTGGAGAGTGGTGTGTGACAGTGGTGGAGAGTGGTGTGTGACAGTGGTGGAGAGTGGTGTGTGACAGTGGAGGAGAGTGCTGTGTGACAGTGGTGGAGAGTGGTGAGTGACAGTGGTGGAGAGTGGTGAACGGCAGTGGTGGAGAGTGGTGAGTTACAGTGATGGAGAGTGGTGTGTGGCCGTCGTGGAGAGTGGTGTGTGGCAGTCGTGGAGAGTGGTGTGTGGCAGTAGTGGAGAGAGGTGGGTAACAGTGGTGTAGTGTGTGACAGTGGTGGAGAGTGGTGTGTGGCAGTGGTGGAGAGTGTTGTGTGACAGTGGTGGAGAGTGGTGTGTGGCAGAGGTGGAGAGTGGTGTGTGGCAGTGGTGGAGAGAGGTGGGTAACAGTGGTGTAGTGTGTGACAGTGGTGGAGAGTGGTGTGTGGCAGTGGTGGAGAGTGTTGTGTGACAGTGGTGGAGAGTGGTGTGTGGCAGTGGTGGAGAGTGTTGTGTGACAGTGGTGGAGAGTGGTGTGTAGCAGTGGTGGAGAGAAGTGTGTGGCAGTGGTGGAGAGTGGTGTGTGGCAGTGGTGGAGAGTGGTGTGTGGCAGTGGTGGAGAGAGGTGGGTAACAGTGGTGTAGTGTGTGACAGTGGTGGAGAGTGGTGTGTGGCAGTGGTGGAGAGTGTTGTGTGACAGTGGTGGAGAGTGGTGTGTGGCAGTGGTGGAGAGTGGTGTGTGGCAGTGGTGGAGAGAGGTGGGTAACAGTGGTGTAGTGTGTGACAGTGGTGGAGAGTGGTGTGTGGCAGTGGTGGAGAGTGTTGTGTGACAGTGGTGGAGAGTGGTGTGTAGCAGTGGTGGAGAGTGGCGTGTGACAGTGGTGGAAAGTGGTGTGTGACAGTGGTGGAGAGTGGTGTGTGGCAGTGGTGGACAGTGATGAGTGACAGTGGTGGAGAGTGATGTGTGACAGTGGTGGAGAGTGGTGTGTGGCAGTGATGGAGAGTGGTGTGTGGCAGTGGTGGAGAGTGGTGGGTGACAGTGGTGGAGAGTGGTGAGGGGCAGTGGTGGAGAGTGGTGTGTGGCAGTGGTGGAGAGTGGTGAGTAGCAGTTGTGGAGAGTGGTGAGTGGCAGTTGTGGAGAGTGGTGTGTGAGTGGTGGAGAGTGGTGTGTGGCAGTGATAGAGAGTGGTGTGTGTCAGTGGTGGAGAGTGGTGAGGGGCAGTGGTGGATAGTGTTGAGGGGCAGTGGTGGAGAGTGGTGTGTGGCAGTGGTGGGGAGTGGTGTGAGGCAGTGGTGGAGAGTGGTGTGTGACAGTGGTGGAGAGTGGTGTGTGGCAGTGGTGGAGAGTGGTATGTGACAATGGTGGAGAGTGGTGTGTGGCAGTGGTGTGTGGCAGTGGTGGAGAGTGGTGTGTGACAGTGGTGGAGAGTGGTGTGTGACAGTGGTGGAGAGTAGTGTGTGACAGTGGTGGAGAGAGGTGAGTGACAGTGGTGGAGAGTGGTGTGTGACAGTGGTGGTGAGTGGTGGAGAGTGGTGTGTAACAGTAATGGAGAGTGGTGTGTGACAGTGGTGGAGAGTGGTGTTTGACAGTGGTGGAGAGTCGTGTTTGACAGCGGTGGAGAGTGGTGTGTGACAGTGGTGGAGAGTGGTGTGTGGCAGTGGTGGAGAGTGGTGTGTGACAGTGGTGGAGAGTGGTGTGTGACAGTGGTGGAGAGTGGTGTGTGACAGTGGTTGAGAGTGGTGTGTGACAGTGGTGGAGAGTGGTGTGTGAGTGGTGGAGAGTGGTATGTGGCAGTGATGGAGAGTGGTGTGTGGCAGTGGTGGAGAGTGGTGTGTGACAGTGGTGGAGAGTGGTGAGGGGCAGTGGTGGAGAGTGGTGTGTGGCAGTGGTGGAGAGTGGTGAGTGGCAGTTGTGGAGAGTGGTGTGTGGCAGTTGTGGAGAGTGGGGTGTGAGTGGTGGAGAGTGGTGTGTGGCAGTGATAGCGAGTGGTGTGTGACAGTGGTGGAGAGTGGTGAGGGGCAGTGGTGGATAGTGTTGAGGGGCAGTGGTGGAGAGTGGTGTGTGGCAGTGGTGGGGAGTGGTGTGAGGCAGTGGTGGAGAGTGGTGTGTGACAGTGGTGGAGAGTGGTGTGTGGCAGTGGTGGAGAGTGGTATGTGTCAGTGGTGGAGAGTGGTGTGTGGCAGTGGTGTGTGGCATTGGTGGAGAGTGGTGTGTGACAGTGGTGGAGAGTGTTGAGGGGCAGCGGTGGAGAGTGGTGTGTGGCAGTGATGGAGAGTGGTGTGTGACAGTGGTGGAGAGTGGTGTGTGACAGTGGTGGAGAGTGGTGTGTGGCAGTGGTGGAGAGTGGTGAGTGACAGTGGTGGAGAGCGGTGTGTGACAGTGGTGGAGAGTGGTGTGTGACAGTGGAGGAGAGTGGTGTGTAGCAGTGGTGGAGAATGGTGTGTGACAGTGGTGGAGAGTGGTGTGTGACAGTGGTGGAGAGTGGTGTGTGGCAGTGGTGGAGAGTGGTGAGTGACAGTGGTGGAGAGTGGTGTGTGGCAGTGGTGGGGATTGGTGTGTGACAGTGGTGGAGAGTGGTGTGTGGCAGTGGTGGAGAGTGGTTTGTGACAGTGGTGGAGAGTGGTGAGTGACAGTAGTAGGGAGTAGTGTGTGGCAATGGTGGAGAGGGGTGAGTGGCAGTGGTGGAGAGTGGTGTGTGAGTTGTGGAGAGTGGTGAGTGGCAGTGGTGGAGAGTGGTGAGGGGCAGTGGTGGAGAGTGGTGTGTAAGTTGTGGAGAGTGGTGAGTGGCAGTGGTGGAGAGTGGCGTGTGAGTGGTGTAGGGTGGTGAGTGACAGTGATGGAGAGTGGTAAGAGGCCATGATGGAGATTGGTGTGTGGCAGTGGTGGAGAGTGGTGTGTGGCAGTGGTGGAGAGTGGTGAGGTGCAGTGGTGGAGAGTGGTGAGTGGCAGTGGTGGAGAGTGGTGTGTGAGTGGTGGAGAGTGGTGTGTGGCAGTGGTGGAGAGTGGTATGTGACAATGGTGGAGAGTGGTGTGTGGCAGTGGTGGAGAGTGGTGTGTGACAGTGGTGGAGAGTGGTGTGTGACAGTGGTGGAGAGTAGTGTGTGACAGTGGTGGAGAGAGGTGAGTGACAGTGGTGGAGAGTGGTGTGTGACAGTGGTGGTGAGTGGTGGAGAGTGGTGTGTAACAGTAATGGAGAGTGGTGTGTGACAGTGGTGGAGAGTGGTGTTTGACAGTGGTGGAGAGTCGTGTTTGACAGCGGTGGAGAGTGGTGTGTGACAGTGGTGGAGAGTGGTGTGTGGCAGTGGTGGAGAGTGGTGTGTGACAGTGGTGGAGAGTGGTGTGTGACAGTGGTGGAGAGTGGTGTGTGACAGTGGTTGAGAGTGGTGTGTGACAGTGGTGGAGAGTGGTGTGTGAGTGGTGGAGAGTGGTATGTGGCAGTGATGGAGAGTGGTGTGTGGCAGTGGTGGAGAGTGGTGTGTGACAGTGGTGGAGAGTGGTGAGGGGCAGTGGTGGAGAGTGGTGTGTGGCAGTGGTGGAGAGTGGTGAGTGGCAGTTGTGGAGAGTGGTGTGTGGCAGTAGTGGAGAGTGGGGTGTGAGTGGTGGAGAGTGGTGTGTGGCAGTGATAGCGAGTGGTGTGTGACAGTGGTGGAGAGTGGTGAGGGGCAGTGGTGGATAGTGTTGAGGGGCAGTGGTGGAGTGTGGTGTGTGGCAGTGGTGGGGAGTGGTGTGAGGCAGTGGTGGAGAGTGGTGTGTGACAGTGGTGGAGAGTGGTGTGTGGCAGTGGTGGAGAGTGGTATGTGTCAGTGGTGGAGAGTGGTGTGTGGCAGTGGTGTGTGGCATTGGTGGAGAGTGGTGTGTGACAGTGGTGGAGAGTGTTGAGGGGCAGCGGTGGAGAGTGGTGTGTGGCAGTGATGGAGAGTGGTGTGTGACAGTGGTGGAGAGTGGTGTGTGACAGTGGTGGAGAGTGGTGTGTGGCAGTGGTGGAGAGTGGTGAGTGACAGTGGTGGAGAGTGGTGTGTGACAGTGGTGGAGAGTGGTGTGTGACAGTGGAGGAGAGTGGTGTGTAGCAGTGGTGGAGAATGGTGTGTGACAGTGGTGGAGAGTGGTGTGTGACAGTGGTGGAGAGTGGTGTGTGGCAGTGGTGGAGAGTGGTGAGTGACAGTGGTGGAGAGTGGTGTGTGGCAGTGGTGGGGATTGGTGTGTGACAGTGGTGGAGAGTGGTGTGTGACAGTGGTGGAGAGTGGTGTGTGGCAGTGGTGGAGAGTGGTGAGTGACAGTGGTGGAGAGTGGTGTGTGGCAGTGGTGGGGATTGGTGTGTGACAGTGGTGGAGAGTGGTGTGTGGCAGTGGTGGAGAGTGGTTTGTGACAGTGGTGGAGAGTGGTGAGTGACAGTAGTAGGGAGTAGTGTGTGGCAATGGTGGAGAGGGGTGAGTGGCAGTGGTGGAGAGTGGTGTGTGAGTTGTGGAGAGTGGTGAGTGGCAGTGGTGGAGAGTGGTGAGGGGCAGTGGTGGAGAGTGGTGTGTAAGTTGTGGAGAGTGGTGAGTGGCAGTGGTGGAGAGTGGTGTGTGAGTGGTGTAGGGTGGTGAGTGACAGTGATGGAGAGTGGTAAGAGGCCATGATGGAGATTGGTGTGTGGCAGTGGTGGAGAGTGGTGTGTGGCAGTGGTGGAGAGTGGTGAGGTGCAGTGGTGGAGAGTGGTGAGTGGCAGTGGTGGAGAGTGGTGTGTGAGTGGTGGAGAGTGGTGAGTGGCAGTGGTGGAGAGTTGAGTGTGAGTGGTGGAGAGTGGTAAGTGGCAGTGGTGGAGAGTGGTGAGTGCCAGTGGTGAAGAGTGGTGAGTGGCTGTGGTGGAGAGGGGTGAGTGGCAGTGGTGGAGAGTGGTATGAGGCAGTGATGGAGTGGTGTGTGACAGTGGTGGAGAGTGGTGTGTTGCAGTGGTGGAGAGTGGTGTGTGACAATGATGGAGAGTAGTGTGTGACAGTGGTGGAGAGTGGTGTGTGACAATGGTGGAGAGTGGTGTGTGACAGTGGTGGAGAGTGGTGTGTGACAGTGATAGAGATTAGTGTGTGACAGTGATGGAGAGTGGTGAGTGACAGTGGTGGAGAGTGGTGTGTGACAGTGATGGAGTGGTGTGTGACAGTGGTGGGGAGTGGTGTGTGACAGTGGTGGAGAGTGGTGTGTGACAGTAATGGAGAGTGGTGTGTGACAGTGGTGGAGAGTGGTGTTTGACAGTGGTGGAGAGTGGTGTTTAACAGTGGTGGAGAGTCGTGTTTGACAGCGGTGGAGAGTGGTGTGTGACAGTGGTGGAGAGTGGTGTGTGGCAGTGGTGGAGAGTGGTGGGTGACAGTGGTGGAGAGTGGTGTGTGACAGTGGTGGAGAGTGGTGTGTGACAGTGGTTGAGAGTGGTGTGTGACAGTGGTGGAGAGTGGTGTGTGAGTGGTGGAGAGTGGTATGTGGCAGTGATGGAGAGTGGTGTGTGGCAGTGGTGGAGAGTGGTGTGTGACAGTGGTGGAGAGTAGTGAGGGGCAGTGGTGGAGAGTGGTGTGTGGCAGTGGTGGAGAGTGGTGAGTGGCAGTTGTGGAGAGTGGTGAGTGGCAGTTGTGGAGAGTGGAGTGTGAGTGGTGGAGAGTGGTGTGTGGCAGTGATAAAAAGAGTTGTGTGACAGTGGTGGAGAGTGGTGAGGGGCAGTGATGGATAGTGTTGAGGGGCAGTGGTGGAGAGTGGTGTGTGGCAGTGGTGGGGAGTGGTGTGAGGCAGTGGTGGAGAGTGGTGTGTGACAGTGGTGGAGAGTGGTGTGTGGCAGTGGTGGAGAGTGGTATGTGACAGTGGTGGAGAGTGGTGTGTGGCAGTGGTGTGTGGCATTGGTGGAGAGTGGTGTGTGACAGTGGTGGAGAGTGTTGAGGGGCCGTGGTGGTGAGTGGTGTGTGGCAGTGATGGAGAGTGGTGTGTGGCAGTGGTGGAGAGTGGTGAGGTGCAGTGGTGGAGAGTGGTGAGTGGCAGTGGTGGAGAGTGGTGTGTGAGTGGTGGAGAGTGGTGAGTGGCAGTGGTGGAGAGTTGAGTGTGAGTGGTGGAGAGTGGTAAGTGGCAGTGGTGGAGAGTGGTGAGTGCCAGTGGTGAAGAGTGGTGAGTGGCTGTGGTGGAGAGGGGCGAGTGGCAGTGGTGGAGAGTGGTATGAGGCAGTGATGGAGTGGTGTGTGACAGTGGTGGAGAGTGGTGTGTTGCAGTGGTGGAGAGTGGTGTGTGACAATGATGGAGAGTAGTGTGTGACAGTGGTGGAGAGTGGTGTGTGACAATGGTGGAGAGTGGTGTGTGACAGTGGTGGAGAGTGGTGTGTGACAGTGATAGAGATTAGTGTGTGACAGTGATGGAGAGTGGTGAGTGACAGTGGTGGAGAGTGGTGTGTGACAGTGATGGAGTGGTGTGTGACAGTGGTGGGGAGTGGTGTGTGACAGTGGTGGAGAGTGGTGTGTGACAGTAATGGAGAGTGGTGTGTGACAGTGGTGGAGAGTGGTGTTTGACAGTGGTGGAGAGTGGTGTTTGACAGTGGTGGAGAGTCGTGTTTGACAGCGGTGGAGAGTGGTGTGTGACAGTGGTGGAGAGTGGTGTGTGGCAGTGGTGGAGAGTGGTGGGTGACAGTGGTGGAGAGTGGTGTGTGACAGTGGTGGAGAGTGGTGTGTGACAGTGGTTGAGAGTGGTGTGTGACAGTGGTGGAGAGTGGTGTGAGAGTGGTGGAGAGTGGTATGTGGCAGTGATGGAGAGTGGTGTGTGGCAGTGGTGGAGAGTGGTGTGTGACAGTGGTGGAGAGTGGTGAGGGGCAGTGGTGGAGAGTGGTGTGTGGCAGTGGTGGAGAGTGGTGAGTGGCAGTTGTGGAGAGTGGTGAGTGGCAGTTGTGGAGAGTGGTGTGTGAGTGGTGGAGAGTGGTGTGTGGCAGTGATAAAAAGTGGTGTGTGACAGTGGTGGAGAGTGGTGAGGGGCAGTGATGGATAGTGTTGAGGGGCAGTGGTGGAGAGTGGTGTGTGGCAGTGGTGGAGAGTGGTATGTGACAGTGGTGGAGAGTGGTGTGTGGCAGTGGTGTGTGGCATTGGTGGAGAGTGGTGTGTGACAGTGGTGGAGAGTGTTGAGGGGCCGTGGTGGTGAGTGGTGTGTGGCAGTGATGGAGAGTGGTGTGTGACAGTGGTGGAGAGTGGTGTGTGACAGTGGTGGAGAGTGGTGTGTGGCAGTTGTGGAGAGTGGTGAGTGACAGTGGTGGAGAGTGGTGTGTGACAGTGGTGGAGAGTGGTGCGTGACAGTGGAGGAGAGTGGTGTGTGGCAGTGGTGGAGAATGGTGTGTGACAGTGGTGGAGAGTAGTGTGTGACAGTGGTGGAGAGTGGTGTGTGGCAGTGGTGGAGAGTGGTGAGTGACAGTGGTGGAGAGTGGTGTG
>NC_091195.1:937108-968553 GCF_040958095.1 Procambarus clarkii | reverse complement strand
TAGTTTAGGTTATTTATTATGCACCCCATACCCATCTTGTGGGTGGTAGTGGAAAGGGTTACAGAGGCACATAATGGGCTCAGGGACTGAACCCCACAATTCATTTAGCTAAGCAAGTTACAATCTTGATGAGCTAGTTACAAAATTCAATATAAGTCGTCACATCAACAATGGGTTCGAGATCGACCACAAGTACAGTTTCTAAATTAAGCAACTGTCCCACAATACAACCTCCTCCCCCCCACCAATCTATGGTTCATCCAATAAAATCACAATATATATATATATATATATATATATATATATATATATATATATATATATATATATATATATATATATATATATATATATATATATATATATAAATGTCGTACCTAGTAGCCAGAACGCACTTCTCGGCCTACTATGCAAGGCCCGATTTGCCTAATAAGCCAAGTTTTCCTGAAATAATATATTTTCTCTAATGTTTTTCTGATGAAATGATAAAGCTACCCATTTCATTATGTATGAGGTCAATTTTGTTTTATTGGAGTTAAAATTAACATAGATATATGACCGAACCTAACCAACCCTACCTAACCTAACCTAACCTATCTTTATAGGTTAGGTTAGGTTAGGTAGCCGAAAAAGGTAGGTTAGATTAGGTTAGGTAGTCGAAAAACAATTAATTCATGAAAACTTGGCTTATTAGGCAAATCGGGGCTTGCATAGTAGGCAGAGAAGTGCGTTCTGGCTACTAGGTACGACATATATATATATATATATATATATATATATATATATATATATATATATATATATATATATATATATATATATATATATATATATATATATATATATATATATATATATATATATATATATATTGTGATTTTATTGGATGAAACATAGATTGGTGGGGGGGGAGGAGGTTGTATTGTGGGACAGTTGCTTAATTTAGAAATATATATATATATATATATATATATATATATATATATATATATATATATATATATATATGCGGAAAATCCACAGAGAAATATGAAATGAGGTGAACGTTTCGGCTTTGTTAAAGCCTTTGTCAACACCAGACTGACTAAGGAGAAGGGAGAAGGGGGGAAGATATATAGGCCGACACCTGACCAACCTATCCCAAGGGTTGGTCAGGTGTAATTACCCAAAAACAGGTATAGCTTAGCTTAGAATGGTCAAAGAGGATTAAGCGGTCAGAGAATAAGGATAAAAGATTAAAGAAAAGCCTCATGAACACAACATATGAATATACAATTAAAATGAGACATTGTAAGCCTCTCTATCAGAGTTGTTTCTTAAACTGTTGTGCAATATTATAACTTAAAAATGGATCAAGTTTGTACATTCCAGTACTAACATTAAGAAGATTAATGTTCTTAATGTTAGTACCGAAACGTTCACCTCATTTCATATTTCTCTGTGGATTTTCCGCATAAAATGATCAGTGTTTTGTGATCGTCAATTGCATATATATATATATATATATATATATATATATATATATATATATATATATATATATATATATATATATATATATATATATATATATATATATATATACATATATATATATAACTGAAAACTCACACCCCAGAAGTGACTCGAACCCATACTCACAGGAGCAACGCAACTGGTATGTACAAGACGCCTTAATCCACTTGACCATCACGACCGGACATAATGAGGTGATAGCCGAGGCTATTTGAACCACCCCACCGACGGCACTTGGATAGTAATCTTGGGCATAGCATTTTACCAAATCACCTCACTCTTTGGGGCACACGTGAGGAACACAAATGCGAACAAGCCTGAATGGTCCCCAGGACAATATGCAACTGAAAAATCACACCCCAGAAGTGACTCGAACCCATACTCCCAGGAGCAACGCAACTGGTATGTACAAGACGCCTTAATCCACTTGACCATCACGACCGGACGTAATGAGGTGATAGCCGAGGCTGTTTGAACCACCCCACCACCGGCACTCGGATAGTAATCTTGGGCATAGCATTTTACCAAATCACCTCATTCTTTGGGGCACATGTGAGGAACACAAATGCGAACAAGCCTGAATGGTCCCCAGGACAATATGCAACTGAAAACTCACACCCCAGAAGTGACTCGAACCCATACTCCCAGGAGCAACGCAACTGGTATGTACAAGACGCCTTAATCCACTTGACCATCACGACCGGACATAATGAGGTGATAGCCGAGGCTATTTGAACCACCCCACCGCCGGCACTCGGATAGTAATCTTGGGCATAGCATTTTACCAAATCACCTCATTCTTTGGGGCACACGTGAGGAACACAAATGCGAACAAGCCTGAATGGTCCCCAGGACAATATGCAACTGAAAACTCACACCCCAGAAGTGACTCGAACCCATACTCCCAGGAGCAACGCAACTGGTATGTACAAGACGCCTTAATCCACTTGACCATCACGACTGGACATAATGAGGTGATAGCCGAGGCTATTTGAACCACCCCACCGCCGGCACTCGGATAGTAATCTTGGGCATAGCATTTTACCAAATCACCTCATTCTTTGGGGCACACGTGAGGAACACAAATGCGAAGAAGCCTGAATGGTCCCCAGGACAATATGCAACTGAAAACTCACACCCCAAAAGTGACTCGAACCCATACTCCCCGGAGCAACGCAACTGGTATGTACAAGACGCCTTAATCCACTTGACCATCACGACCGGACATAATGAGGTGATAGCCGAGGCTATTTGAACCACCCCACCGCCGGCACTCGGATAGTAATCTTGGGCATAGCATTTTACCAAATCACCTCATTCTTTGGGGCACACGTGAGGAACACAAATGCAAACAAGCCTGAATGGTCCCCAGGACAATATGCAACTGAAAACTCACACCCCAGAAGTGACTCGAACCCATACTCCCAGGAGCAACGCAACTGGTATGTACAAGACGCCTTAATCCACTTGACCATCACGACCGGACATAATGAGGTGATAGCCGAGGCTATTTGAACCACCCCACCGCCGGCACTCTGATAGTAATCTTTGGCATAGCATTTTACCAAATCACCTCATTCTTTGGGGCACATGTGAGGAACACAAATGCGAACAAGCCTGAATGGTCCCCAGGAAAATATGCAACTGAAAACTCACACCCCAGAAGTGACTCGAACCCATACTCCCAGGAGCAACGCAACTGGTATGTACAAGACGCCTTAATCCACTTGACCATCACGACCGGACATAATGAGGTGATAGCCGAGGCTATTTGAACCACCCCACCGCCGGCACTCGGATAGTAATCTTGGGCATAGCATTTTACCAAATCACCTCATTCTTTGGGGAACACGTGAGGAACACAAATGCAAACAAGCCTGAATGGTCCCCAGGACAATATGCAACTGAAAACTCACACCCCAGAAGTGACTCGAACCCATACTCCCAGGAGCAACGCAACTGGTATGAACAAGATGCCTTAATCCACTTGACCATCACGACCGGACATAACGAGGTGATAGCCGAGGCTATTTGAACCACCCCACCGCCGGAACTCGGATAGTAATCTTGGGCATAGCATTTTACCAAATCACCTCATTCTTTGGGGCACAAGTGAGGAACACAAATGTGAATAAGCAAGAATGGTCCCCAGGACAATATGCAACTGAAAACTCACACCCCAGAAGTGACTCGAACCCATACTCCCTGGAGCAACGCAACTGGTATGTACAAGACGCCTTAATCCACTTGACCATCACGACCGGACATAATGAGGTGATAGCCGAGGCTATTTGAACCACCCCACCGCCGGCACTCGGATAGTAATCTTGGGCATAGCATTTTACCAAATCACCTCATTCTTTGGGGCACACGTGAGGAACACAAATGCGAACAAGCCTGAATGGTCCCCAGGACAATATGCAACTGAAAACTCACACCCCAGAAGTGACTCGAACCCATACTCCCAGGAGCAACGCAACTGGTATGTACAAGACGCCTTAATCCACTTGACCATCACGACCGGACATAATGAGGTGATAGCCGAGGCTATTTGAACCACCCCACCGCCGGCACTCGGAGAGTAATCTTGGGCATAGCATTTTACCAAATCACCTCATTCTTTGGGGCACACGTGAGGAACACAAATGCGAACAAGCCTGAGTGGTCCCCAGGACAATATGCAACTGAAAACTCACACCCCAGAAGTGACTCGAACCCATACTCACAGGAGCAACGCAACTGGTATGTACAAGACGCCTTAATCCACTTGACCATCACGACCGGACATAATGAGGTGATAGCCGAGGCTATTTGAACCACCCCACCACCGGCACTCGGATAGTAATCTTGGGCATAGCATTTTACCAAATCACCTCACTCTTTGGGGCACACGTGAGGAACACAAATGCGAACAAGCCTGAATGGTCCCAAGGACAATATGCAACTGAAAACTCACACCCCAGAAGTGACTCGAACCCATACTCCCAGGCGCAACGCAACTGGTATGTACAAGACGCCTTAATCCACTTGACCATCACGACCGGACATAATGAGGTGATAGCCGAGGCTATTTGAACCACCCCACCGCCGGCACTCAGATAGTAATCTTGGGGATAGCATTTTACCAAATCACCTCATTCTTTGGGGCACACGTGAGGAACAGAAATGCAAACAAGCCTGAATGGTCCCCAGGACAATATGCAACTGAAAACTCACACCCCAGAAGTGACTCGAACCCATACTCCCAGGAGCAACGCAACTGGTATGTACAAGACGCCTTAATCCACTTGACCATCACGACCGGACATAATGAGGTGATAGCCGAGGCTATTTGAACCACCCCACCGCCGGCACTCGGATAGTAATCTTGGGCATAGCATTTTACCAAATCACCTCATTCTTTGGGGCACACGTGAGGAACACAAATGCGAACAAGCCTGAATGGTCCCCAGGACAATATGCAACTGAAAACTCACACCCCAGAAGTGACTCGAACCCATACTCCCAGGAGCAACGCAACTGGTATGTACAAGACGCCTTAATCCACTTGACCATCACGACTGGACATAATGAGGTGATAGCCGAGGCTATTTGAACCACCCCACCGCCGGCACTCGGATAGTAATCTTGGGCATAGCATTTTACCAAATCACCTCATTCTTTGGGGCACACGTGAGGAACACAAGTGCGAACAAGCCTGAATGGTCCCCAGGACAATATGCAACTGAAAACTCACACCCCAAAAGTGACTCGAACCCATACTCCCCGGAGCAACGCAACTGGTATGTACAAGACGCCTTAATCCACTTGACCATCACGACCGGACGTAATGAGGTGATAGCCGAGGCTGTTTGAATCACCCCACCGCCGGCACTCGGATAGTAATCTTGGGCATAGCATTTTACCAAATCACCTCATTCTTTGGGGCACACGTGAGGAACACAAATGCGAACAAGCCTGAATGGTCCCCAGGACAATATGCAACTGAAAACTCACACCCCAGAAGTGACTCGAACCCATACTCCCAGGAGCAACGCAACTGGTATGTACAAGACGCCTTAATCCACTTGACCATCACGACCGGACATAATGAGGTGATAGCCGAGGCTATTTGAACCACCCCACCGCCGGCACTCGGATAGTAATCTTGGGCATAGCATTTTACCAAATCACCTCATTCTTTGGGGCACACGTGAGGAACACAAATGCGAACAAGCCTGAATGGTCCCCAGGACAATATGCAACTGAAAACTCACACCCCAGAAGTGACTCGAACCCATACTCCCAGGAGCAACGCAACTGGTATGTACAAGACGCCTTAATCCACTTGACCATCACGACTGGACATAATGAGGTGATAGCCGAGGCTATTTGAACCACCCCACCGCCGGCACTCGGATAGTAATCTTGGGCATAGCATTTTACCAAATCACCTCATTCTTTGGGGCACACGTGAGGAACACAAATGCGAAGAAGCTTGAATGGTCCCCAGGACAATATGCAACTGAAAACTCACACCCCAAAAGTGACTCGAACCCATACTCCCCGGAGCAACGCAACTGGTATGTACAAGACGCCTTAATCCACTTGACCATCACGACCGGACATAATGAGGTGATAGCCGAGGCTATTTGAACCACCCCACCGCCGGCACTCGGATAGTAATCTTGGGCATAGCATTTTACCAAATCACCTCATTCTTTGGGGCACACGTGAGGAACACAAATGCGAACAAGCCTGAATGGTCCCCAGGACAATATGCAACTGAAAACTCACACCCCAGAAGTGACTCGAACCCATACTCCCAGGAGCAACGCAACTGGTATGTACAAGACGCCTTAATCCACTTGACCATCACGACCGGACATAATGAGGTGATAGCCGAGGCTATTTGAACCACCCCACCGCCGGCACTCAGATAGTAATCTTGGGCATAGCATTTTACCAAATCACCTCATTCTTTGGGGCACACGTGAGGAACACAAATGCAAACAAGCCTGAATGGTCCCCAGGACAATATGCAACTGAAAACTCACACCCCTGAAGTGACTCAAACCCATACTCCCAGGAGCAACGCAACTGGTATGTACAAGACGCCTTAATCCACTTGACCATCACGACCGGACATAATGAGGTGATAGCCGAGGCTATTTGAACCACCCCACCGCCGGCACTCTGATAGTAATCTTGGGCATAGCATTTTACCAAATCACCTCATTCTTTGGGGCACACGTGAGGAACACAAATGCGAACAAGCCTGAATGGTCCCCAGGAAAATATGCAACTGAAAACTCACACCCCAGAAGTGACTCGAACCCATACTCCCAGGAGCAACGCAACTGGTATGTACAAGACGCCTTAATCCACTTGACCATCACGACCGGACATAATGAGGTGATAGCCGAGGCTATTTGAACCACCCCACCGCCGGCACTCGGATAGTAATCTTGGGCATAGCATTTTACCAAATCACCTCATTCTTTGGGGCACACGTGAGGAACACAAATGCAAACAAGCCTGAATGGTCCCCAGGACAATATGCAACTGAAAACTCACACCCCAGAAGTGACTCGAACCCATACTCCCAGGAGCAACGCAACTGGTATGAACAAGATGCCTTAATCCACTTGACCATCACGACCGGACATAACGAGGTGATAGCCGAGGCTATTTGAACCACCCCACCGCCGGAACTCGGATAGTAATCTTGGTCATAGCATTTTACCAAATCACCTCATTCTTTGGGGCACAAGTGAGGAACACAAATGTGAATAAGCAAGAATGGTCCCCAGGACAATATGCAACTGAAAACTCACACCCCAGAAGTGACTCGAACCCATACTCCCTGGAGCAACGCAACTGGTATGTACAAGACGCCTTAATCCACTTGACCATCACGACCGGACATAATGAGGTGATAGCCGAGGCTATTTGAACCACCCCACCGCCGGCACTCGGATAGTAATCTTGGGCATAGCATTTTACCAAATCACCTCATTCTTTGGGGCACACGTGAGGAACACAAATGCGAACAAGCCTGAATGGTCCCCAGGACAATATGCAACTGAAAACTCACACCCCAGAAGTGACTCGAACCCATACTCCCAGGAGCAACGCAACTGGTATGTACAAGACGCCTTAATCCACTTGACCATCACGACCGGACATAATGAGGTGATAGCCGAGGCTATTTGAACCACCCCACCGCCGGCACTCGGAGAGTAATCTTGGGCATAGCATTTTACCAAATCACCTCATTCTTTGGGGCACAAGTGAGGAACACAAATGCGAACAAGCCTGAGTGGTCCCCAGGACAATATGCAACTGAAAACTCACACCCCAGAAGTGACTCGAACCCATACTCCCTGGAGCAACGCAACTGGTATGTACAAGACGCCTTAATCCACTTGACCATCACGACCGGACATAATGAGGTGATAGCCGAGGCTATTTGAACCACCCCACCACCGGCACTCGGATAGTAATCTTGGGCATAGCATTTTACCAAATCATCTCACTCTTTGGGGCACTCGTGAGGAACACAAATGCGAACAAGCCTGAATGGTCCCAAGGACAATATGCAACTGAAAACTCACACCCCAGAAGTGACTCGAACCCATACTCCCAGGAGCAACGCAACTGGTATGTACAAGACGCCTTAATCCACTTGACCATCACGACCGGACATAATGAGGTGATAGCCGAGGCTATTTGAACCACCCCACCGCCGGCACTCAGATAGTAATCTTGGGGATAGCATTTTACCAAATCACCTCATTCTTTGGGGCACACGTGAGGAACAGAAATGCAAACAAGCCTGAATGGTCCCCAGGACAATATGCAACTGAAAACTCACACCCCAGAAGTGACTCGAACCCATACTCCCAGGAGCAACGCAACTGGTATGTACAAGACGCCTTAATCCACTTGACCATCACGACCGGACATAATGAGGTGATAGCCGAGGCTATTTGAACCACCCCACCGCCGGCACTCGGATAGTAATCTTGGGCATAGCATTTTACCAAATCATCTCACTCTTTGGGGCACACGTGAGGAACACAAATGCGAACAAGCCTGAATGGTCCCAAGGACAATATGCAACTGAAAACTCACACCCCAAAAGTGACTCGAACCCATACTCCCAGGAGCAACGCAACTGGTATGTACAAGACGCCTTAATCCACTTGACCATCACGACCGGACATAATGAGGTGATAGCCGAGGCTATTTGAACCACCCCACCGCCGGCACTCAGATAGTAATCTTGGGGATAGCATTTTACCAAATCACCTCATTCTTTGGGGCACACGTGAGGAACAGAAATGCAAACAAGCCTGAATGGTCCCCAGGACAATATGCAACTGAAAACTCACACCCCAGAAGTGACTCGAACCCATACTCCCAGGAGCAACGCAACTGGTATGTACAAGACGCCTTAATCCACTTGACCATCACGACCGGACATAATGAGGTGATAGCCGAGGCTATTTGAACCACCCCACCGCCGGCACTCGGATAGTAATCTTGGGCATAGCATTTTACCAAATCACCTCATTCTTTGGGGCACACGTGAGGAACACAAATGCGAACAAGCCTGAATGGTCCCCAGGACAATATGCAACTGAAAACTCACACCCCAGAAGTGACTCGAACCCATACTCCCAGGAGCAACGCAACTGGTATGTACAAGACGCCTTAATCCACTTGACCATCACGACTGGACATAATGAGGTGATAGCCGAGGCTATTTGAACCACCCCACCGCCGGCACTCGGATAGTAATCTTGGGCATAGCATTTTACCAAATCACCTCATTCTTTGGGGCACACGTGAGGAACACAAATGCGAACAAGCCTGAATGGTCCCCAGGACAATATGCAACTGAAAACTCACACCCCAAAAGTGACTCGAACCCATACTCCCCGGAGCAACGCAACTGGTATGTACAAGACGCCTTAATCCACTTGACCATCACGACCGGACATAATGAGGTGATAGCCGAGGCTATTTGAACCACCCCACCGCCGGCACTCGGATAGTAATCTTGGGCATAGCATTTTACCAAATCACCTCATTCTTTGGGGCACACGTGAGGAACACAAATGCGAACAAGCCTGAATGGTCCCCAGGACAATATGCAACTGAAAACTCAAACCCCAGAAGTGACTCGAACCCATACTCCCAGGAGCAACGCAACTGGTATGTACAAGACGCCTTAATCCACTTGACCATCACGACCGGACATAATGAGGTGATAGCCGAGGCTATTTGAACCACCCCACCGCCGGCACTCGGATAGTAATCTTGGGCATAGCATTTTACCAAATCACCTCATTCTTTGGGCCACACGTGAGGAACACAAATGCAAACAAGCCTGAATGGTCCCCAGGACAATATGCAACTGAAAACTCACACCCCAGAAGTGACTCGAACCCATACTCCCAGGAGCAACGCAACTGGTATGTACAAGACGCCTTAATCCACTTGACCATCACGACCGGACATAATGAGGTGATAGCCGAGGCTATTTGAACCACCCCACCGCCGGCACTCGGATAGTAATCTTTGGCATAGCATTTTACCAAATCACCTCATTCTTTGGGGCACACGTGAGGAACACAAATGCGAACAAGCCTGAATGGTCCCCAGGAAAATATGCAACTGAAAACTCACACCCCAGAAGTGACTCGAACCCATACTCCCAGGAGCAACGCAACTGGTATGTACAAGACGCCTTAATCCACTTGACCATCACGACCGGACATAATGAGGTGATAGCCGAGGCTATTTGAACCACCCCACCGCCGGCACTCGGATAGTAATCTTGGGCATAGCATTTTACCAAATCACCTCATTCTTTGGGGCACACGTGAGGAACACAAATGCAAACAAGCCTGAATGGTCCCCAGGACAATATGCAACTGAAAACTCACACCCCAGAAGTGACTCGAACCCATACTCCCAGGAGCAACGCAACTGGTATGAACAAGATGCCTTAATCCACTTGACCATCACGACCGGACATAACGAGGTGATAGCCGAGGCTATTTGAACCACCCCACCGCCGGAACTCGGATAGTAATCTTGGGCATAGCATTTTACCAAATCACCTCATTCTTTGGGGCACAAGTGAGGAACACAAATGTGAATAAGCAAGAATGGTCCCCAGGACAATATGCAACTGAAAACTCACACCCCAGAAGTGACTCGAACCCATACTCCCTGGAGCAACGCAACTGGTATGTACAAGACGCCTTAATCCACTTGACCATCACGACCGGACATAATGAGGTGATAGCCGAGGCTATTTGAACCACCCCCACCGCCGGCACTCGGATAGTAATCTTGGGCATAGCATTTTACCAAATCACCTCATTCTTTGGGGCACACGTGAGGAACACAAATGCGAACAAGCCTGAATGGTCCCCAGGACAATATGCAACTGAAAACTCACACCCCAGAAGTGACTCGAACCCATACTCCCAGGAGCAACGCAACTGGTATGTACAAGACGCCTTAATCCACTTGACCATCACGACCGGACATAATGAGGTGATAGCCGAGGCTATTTGAACCACCCCACCGCCGGCACTCGGAGAGTAATCTTGGGCATAGCATTTTACCAAATCACCTCATTCTTTGGGGCACACGTGAGGAACACAAATGCGAACAAGCCTGAGTGGTCCCCAGGACAATATGCAACTGAAAACTCACACCCCAGAAGTGACTCGAACCCATACTCACAGGAGCAACGCAACTGGTATGTACAAGACGCCTTAATCCACTTGACCATCACGACCGGAAATAATGATGTGATAGCTGAGGCTATTTGAACCACCCCACCACCGGCACTCGGATAGTAATCTTGGGCATAGCATTTTACCAAATCACCTCATTCTTTGGGGCACACGTGAGGAATACAAATGCGAACAAGCCTGAATGGTCCCAAGGACAATATGCAACTGAAAACTCACACCCCAGAAGTGACTCGAACCCATACTCCCAGGAGCAACGCAACTGGTATGTACAAGACGCCTTAATCCACTTGACCATCACGACCAGACATAATGAGGTGATAGCCGAGGCTATTTGAACCACCCCACCGCCGGCACTCGGATAGTAATCTTGGGGATAGCATTTTACCAAATCACCTCATTCTTTGGGGCACACGTGAGGAACAGAAATGCAAACAAGCCTGAATGGTCCCCAGGACAATATGCAACTGAAAACTCACACCCCAGAAGTGACTCGAACCCATACTCCCAGGAGCAACGCAACTGGTATGTACAAGACGCCTTAATCCACTTGACCATCACGACCGGACATAATGAGGTGATAGCCGAGGCTATTTGAACCACCCCACCGCCGGCACTCGGATAGTAATCTTTGGCATAGCATTTTACCAAATCACCTCATTCTTTGGGGCACACGTGAGGAACACAAATGCGAACAAGCCTGAATGGTCCCCAGGAAAATATGCAACTAAAAACTCACACCCCAGAAGTGACTCGAACCCATACTCACAGGAGCAACGCAACTGGTATGTACAAGACGCCTTAATCCACTTGACCATCACGACCGGAAATAATGAGGTGATAGCCGAGGCTATTTGAACCACCCCACCACCGGCACTCGGATAGTAATCTTGGGCATAGCATTTTACCAAATCACCTCATTCTTTGGGGCACACGTGAGGAACACAAATGCGAACAAGCCTGAATGGTCCCCAGGACAATATGCAACTGAAAACTCACACCCCAGAAGTGACTCGAACCCATACTCCCAGGAGCAATACAACTGGTATGTACAAGACGCCTTAATCCACTTGACCATCACAACCGGACATAATGAGGTGATAGCCGAGGCTATTTGAACCACCCCAACGCTGGCACTTGGATAGTAATCTTTGGCATAGCATTTTACCAAATCACCTCATTCTTTGGGGCACACGTGAGGAACACAAATGCGAACAAGCCTGAATGGTCCCCAGGAAAATATGCAACTGAAAACTCACACCCCAGAAGTGACTCGAACCCATACTCCCAGGAGCAACGCAACTGGTATGTACAAGACATCTTAATCCACTTGACCATGACGACCGGACATAATGAGGTGATAGCCGAGGCTATTTGAACCACCCCACCGCCGGCACTCGGATAGTAATCTTGGGCATAGCATTTTACCAAATCACCTCATTCTTTGGGGCACACGTGAGGAACACAAATGCAAACAAGCCTGAATGGTCCCCAGGACAATATGCAACTGAAAACTCACACCCCAGAAGTGACTCGAACCCATACGCCCAGGAGCAACGCAACTGGTAAGTACAAGACGCCTTAATCCACTTGACCATCACGACCGGACATAATGAGGTGATAGCCGAGGCTATTTGAACCACCCCACCGCCGGCACTCGGATAGTAATCTTGGGCATAGCATTTCACCAAATCACCTCATTCTTTGGGGCACACGTGAGGAACACAAATGCGAACAAGCCTGAATGGTCCCCAGGACAATATGCAACTGAAAACTCACACCCCAGAAGTGACTCGAACCCATACTCCCAGGAGCAACGCAACTGGTATGTACAAGACGCCTTAATCCACTTGACCATCACGACCGGACATAATGAGGTGATAGCCGAGGCTATTTGAACCACCCCACCGCCGGCACTCGGATAGTAATCTTGGGCATAGCATTTTACAAAATCACCTCATTCTTTGGGGCACACGTGTGGAACACAAATGCGAACAAGCCTGAATGGTTCCCAGGACAATATGCAACTGAAATTTCACACCCTAGAAGTGACTCGAACCCATACTCTCAGGAGCAACGCAACTGGTATGTACAAGACGCCTTAATCCACTTGACCATCACGACCGGACATAATGAGGTGATAGCCGAGGCTATTTGAACTACCCCACCACCGGCACTCGGATAGTAATCTTGGGCATAGCATTTTACCAAATCACCTCATTCTTTGGGGCACACGTGAGGAACACAAATGCGAACAAGCCTGAATGGTCCCCAGGACAATATGCAACTGAAAACTCACACCCCAGAAGTGACTCGAACCCATACTCCCAGGAGCAACGCAACTGGTATGTACAAGACGCCTTAATCCACTTGACCATCATGACCGGACATAATGAGGTGATAGCCGAGGCTATTTGAACCACCCCACCTCCGGCACTCGGATAGTAATCTTGGGCATAGCATTTTAAGAAATCACATCATTCTTTGGGGCACACGTGAGAAACACAAAGGCGAACAAGCCTGAATGGTCCCCAGGACAATATGCAACTGAAAACTCACACCCCAGAAGTGACTCGAACCCATACTCCCAGGAGCAACGCAACTAGTATGTACAAGACGCCTTAATCCACTTGACCATCACGACCGGACATAATGAGGTGATAGCTGAGGCTATTTGAACCACCCCACCGCCGGCACTCGGATAGTAATCTTGGGCATAGCATTTTACTAAATCACCTCATTCTTTGGGGCATATGTGAGGAACACAAATGTGAACAAGCAAGAATGGTCCCCAGGACAATATGCAACTGAAAACTCACACCCCAGAAGTGACTCGAACCCATACTCCCAGGAGCAACGCAACTGGTATGTACAAGACGCCTTAATCCACTTGACCATCACGACCAGACATAATGAGGTGATAGCCGAGGCTATTTGAACCACCCCACCGCCGGCACTCGAATAGTAATCTTGTGCATAGCATTTTACCAAATCACCTCATTCTTTGGGGCACACGTGAGGAACACAAATGCGAACAAGCCTGACTGGTCCCCAGGACAATATGCAACTGAAAACTCACACCCCAGAAGTGACTCGAACCCATAATCCCAGGAGCAACGCAACTGGTATGTACAAGACGCCTTAATCCACTTGACCATCACAACCGGACATAATGAGGTGATAGCTGAGGCTATTTGAACCACCCCACCGCCGGCACTCGGATAGTAATCTTGGGCATAGCATTTTACTAAATCACCTCATTCTTTGGGGCATATGTGAGGAACACAAATGTGAACAAGCAAGAATGGTCCCCAGGACAATATGCAACTGAAAACTCACACCCCAGAAGTGACTCGAACCCATACTCCCAGGAGCAACGCAACTGGTATGTACAAGACGCCTTAATCCACTTGACCATCACGACCAGACATAATGAGGTGATAGCCGAGGCTATTTGAACCACCCCACCGCCGGCACTCGAATAGTAATCTTGTGCATAGCATTTTACCAAATCACCTCATTCTTTGGGGCACACGTGAGGAACACAAATGCGAACAAGCCTGACTGGTCCCCAGGACAATATGCAACTGAAAACTCACACCCCAGAAGTGAGTCGAACCCATAATCCCAGGAGCAACGCAACTGGTATGTACAAGACGCCTTAATCCACTTGACCATCACAACCGGACATAATGAGGTGATAGCCGAGGCTATTTGAACCACCCCACGGCCGGCACTCGGATAGTAATCTTGTGCATAGCATTTTACCAAATCACCTTAATCTTTGGGGCACACGTGAGGAACACAAATGCGAACAAGCCTGAATGGTCCCCAGGACAATATGCAACTGAAAACTCACACCCCAGAAGTGACTCGAACCCATACTCCCAGGAGCAACGCAACTGGTATGCACAAGACGCCTTAATCCACTTGACCATCACGACCGGACATAATGAGGTGATAGCTGAGGCTATTTGAACCACCCCACCGCCGGCACTCGGATAGTATTCTTGGGCATAGCATTTTACCAAATCACCTCATTCTTTGGGGCACACGTGTGGAACACAAATGCGAACAAGCCTGAATGGTCCCCAGGACAATATGCAACTGAAAACTCACACCCCAGAAGTGACTCGAACCCATACTCCCTGGAGCAACGCAACTAGTATGTACAAGACGCCTTAATCCAATTGACCATCACGACCGGACATAATGAGGTGATAGCCGAGGCTATTTGAACCACCCCACCGCCGGCACTCGGATAGTAATCTTGGGCATAGCATTTTACCAAATCACCTCATTCTTTGGGGCACACGTGAGGACCACAAATGCGAACAAGCCTGAATGGTCCCCAGGACAATATGCAACTGAAAACTCACACCCCAGAAGTGACTCGAACCCATACTCCTAGGAGCAACGCAACTGGTATGTACAAGACGCCTTAATCCACTTGACCATCACGACCGGACATAATGAGGTGATAGCCGAGGCTATTTGAACTACCTCACCGCGGGCACTCGGATAGTAATCTTGGGCATAGCATTTTACCAAATCACCTCATTCTTTGGGGCACACGTGAGGAACACAAATGCGAACAAGCCTGAATGGTCCCCAGGACAATATGCAACTGAAAACTCACACCCCAGAAGTGACTCGAACCCATACTCCCAGGAGCAACGCAACTGGTATGTACAAGACGCCTTAATCCACTTGACCATCACGACCGGACATAATGAGGTGATAGCCGAGGCTATTTGAACCACCCCACCGCTGGCACTCGGATAGTAATCTTGGGCATAGCATTTTACCAAATCACCTCATTCTTTGGGGCACACGTGAGGAACACAAATTCGAACAAGCCTGAATGGTCCCCAGGACAATATGCAACTGAAAACTCACACCCCAGAAGTGACTCGAACCCATACTCCCAGGAGCAACGCAACTGGTATGTACAAGACGCCTTAATCCACTTGACCATCACGACCGGACATAAAGAGGTGATAGCCGAGGCTATTTGAACCACCCCACCGCCGGCACTCGGATAGTAATCTTGGGCATAGCATTTTACCAAATCACCTCATTCTTTGGGGCACACGTGTGGAACACAAATGCGAACAAGCCTGAATGGTCCCCAGGACAATATGCAACTGAAAACTCACACCCTAGAAGTGACTCGAACCCATACTCTCAGGAGCAACGCAACTGGTATGTACAAGACGCCTTAATCCACTTGACCATCACGACCGGACATAATGAGGTGATAGCTGAGGCTATTTGATCTACCCCACCTCCGGCACTCGGATAGTAATCTTGGGCATAGCATTTTACCAAATCACCTCATTCATTGGGGCACACGTGAGGAACACAAATGCGAACACGCCTGAATGGTCCCCAGGACAATATGCAACTGAAAACTCACACCCCAGAAGTGACTCGAACCCATACTCCCAGGAGCAACGCAACTGGTATGTACAAGACGCCTTAATCCACTTGACCATCATGACCGGACATAATGAGGTGATAGCCGAGGCTATTTGAACCACCCCACCTCCGGCACTCGGATAGTAATCTTGGGCATAGCATTTTAAGAAATCACCTCATTCTTTGGGGCACACGTGAGAAACACAAAGGCGAACAAGCCTGAATGGTCCCCAGGACAATATGCAACTGAAAACTCACACCCCAGAAGTGACTCGAACCCATACTCCCAGGAGCAACGCAACTAGTATGTACAAGACGCCTTAATCCACTTGACCATCACGACCGGACATAATGAGGTGATAGCTGAGGCTATTTGAACCACCCCACCGCCGGCACTCGGATAATAATCTTGGGCATAGCATTTTACTAAATCACCTCATTCTTTGGGGCATATGTGAGGAACACAAATGTGAACAAGCAAGAATGGTCCCCAGGACAATATGCAACTGAAAACTCACACCCCAGAAGTGACTCGAACCCATACTCCCAGGAGCAACGCAAATGGTATGTACAAGACGCCTTAATCCACTTGACCATCACGACCAGACATAATGAGGTGATAGCCGAGGCTATTTAAACCACCCCACCGCCGGCACTCGAATAGTAATCTTGTGCATAGCATTTTACCAAATCACCTCATTCTTTGGGGCACACGTGAGGAACACAAATGCGAACAAGCCTGAATGGTCCCCAGGACAATATGCAACTGAAAACTCACACCCCAGAAGTGACTCGAACCCATACTCCCAGGAGCAACGCAACTGGTATGTACAAGACGCCTTAATCCACTTGACCATCACGACCAGACATAATGAGGTGATAGCCGAGGCTATTTGAACCACCCCACCGCCGGCACTCGGATAGTAATCTTGGGCATAGCATTTTACCAAATCACCTCATTCTTTGGGGCACACGTGAGGAACACAAATGCGAACAAGCCTGAATGGTCCCCAGGACAATATGCAACTGAAAACTCACACCCCAGAAGTGACTCGAACCCATACTCCCAGGAGCAACGCAACTGGTATGTACAAGACGCCTTAATCCACTTGGCCATCACAACCGGACATAATGAGGTGATAGCCGAGGCTATTTGAACCACCCCACGGCCGGCACTCGGATAGTAATCTTGGGCATAGCATTTTACCAAATCACCTCAATCTTTGGGGCACACGTGAGGAACACAAATGCGAACAAGCCTGAATGGTCCCCAGGACAATATGCAACTGAAAACTCACACCCCAGAAGTGACTCGAACCCATACTCCCAGGAGCAACGCAACTGGTATGTACAAGACGCCTTAATCCACTTGACCATCACGACCGGACATAATGAGGTGATAGCCGAGGCTATTTGAACCACCCCACCGCCGGCACTCGGATAGTAATCTTGGGCATAGCATTTTACCAAATCACCTCATTCTTTGGGGCACACGTGTGGAACACAAATGCGAACAAGCCTGAATGGTCCCCAGGACAATATGCAACTGAAAACTCACACCCCAGAAGTGACTCGAACCCATACTCCCAGGAGCAACGCAACTGGTATGTACAAGACGCCTTAATCCACTTGACCATCACGACCGCACATAATTAGGTGATAGCCGAGGCTATTTGAACCACCCCACCGCCGGCACTCGGATAGTAATCTTGGGCATAGCATTTTACCAAATCACCTCATTCTTTGGGGCACAGGTGAGGAACACAAATGCGAACAAGCCTTAATGGTCCCCAGGACAATATGCAACTGAAAACTCACACCCCAGAAGTGACTCGAACCCATACTCCCAGGAGCAACGCAACTGGTATGTACAAGACGCCTTAATCCACTTGACCATCACGACCGGACCTAATGAGGTGATAGCCGAGGCTATTTGAACCACCCCACCGCCGGCACTCGGATAGTAATCTTGGGCATAGCATTTTACCAAATCACCTCATTCTTTGGGGCACACGTGAGGAACACAAATGAGAACAAGCCTGAATGGTCCCCAGGACAATATGCAACTGAAAACTCACACCCCAGAAGTGACTCGAACCCATACTCCCAGGAGCAACGCAACTAGTATGTACAAGACGCCTTAATCCACTTGACCATCACGACCGGACATAATGAGGTATTAGCCGAGGCTATTTGAACCACCCCACCGCCGGCACTCGGATAGTAATCTTGGGCATAGCATTTTACCAAATCACCTCATTCTTTGGGGCACACGTGAGGAACACAAATGCGAACAAGCCTGAATGGTCCCCAGGACAATATGCAAGTGAAAACTCACACCCCAAAAGTGACTCGAACCCATACTCCCAGGAGCAACGCAACTGGTATGTACAAGACGCCTTAATCCACTTGACCATCACGACCGGACATAATGAGGTGATAGCCGAGGCTATTTGAACCACCCCACCGCCGGCACTCGGATAGTAATCTTGGGCATAGCATTTTACCAAATCACCTCATTCTTTGGGGCACACGTGAGGAACACAAATGCGAACAAGCCTGAATGGTCCCCAGGACAATATGCAACTGAAAACTCACACCCCAGAAGTGACTCGAACCCATACTCCCAGGAGCAACGCAACTGGTATGTACAAGACGCCTTAATCCACTTGACCATCACGACCGGACATAATGAGGTGATAGCCGAGGCTATTTGAACCACCCCACCGCCGGCACTCGGATAGTAATCTTGGGCATAGCATTTTACCAAATCACCTCATTCTTTGGGGCACACGTGAGGAACACAAATGAGAACAAGCCTGAATGGTCCCCAGGACAATATGCAACTGAAAACTCACACCCCAGAAGTGACTCGAACCCATACTCCCAGGAGCAACGCAACTAGTATGTACAAGACGCCTTAATCCACTTGACCATCACGACCGGACATAATGAGGTATTAGCCGAGGCTATTTGAACCACCCCACCGCCGGCACTCGGATAGTAATCTTGGGCATAGCATTTTACCAAATCACCTCATTATTTGGGGCACACGTGAGGAACACAAATGCGAACAAGCCTGAATGGTCCCCAGGACAATATGCAAGTGAAAACTCACACCCCAGAAGTGACTCGAACCCATACTCCCAGGAGCAACGCAACTGGTATGCACAAGACGCCTTAATCCACTTGACCATCATGACCGGACATAATGAGGTGATAGCCGAGGCTATTTGAACCACCCCACCTCCGGCACTCGGATAGTAATCTTGGGCATAGCATTTTAAGAAATCACCTCATTCTTTGGGGCACACGTGAGAAACACAAAGGCGAACAAGCCTGAATGGTCCCCAGGACAATATGCAACTGAAAACTCACACCCCAGAAGTGACTCGAACCCATACTCCCAGGAGCAACGCAACTAGTATGTACAAGACGCCTTAATCCACTTGACCATCACGACCGGACATAATGAGGTGATAGCTGAGGCTATTTGAACCACCCCACCGCCGGCACTCGGATAGTAATCTTGGGCATCGCATTTTACTAAATCACCTCATTCTTTGGGTCATATGTGAGGAACACAAATGTGAACAAGCAAGAATGGTCCCCAGGACAATATGCAACTGAAAACTCACACCCCAGAAGTGACTCGAACCCATACTCCCAGGAGCAACGCAACTGGTATGTACAAGACGCCTTAATCCACTTGACCATCACGACCAGCCATAATGAGGTGATAGCCGAGGCTATTTGAACCACCC
This sequence comes from Procambarus clarkii, assembly GCF_040958095.1. Taxonomy (NCBI): domain Eukaryota; kingdom Metazoa; phylum Arthropoda; class Malacostraca; order Decapoda; family Cambaridae; genus Procambarus; species Procambarus clarkii. Next base: position 948,095 of record NC_091195.1, on the reverse strand, counting down.
CACCGCCGGCACTCGAATAGTAATCTTGTGCATAGCATTTTACCAAATCACCTCATTCTTTGGGGCACACGTGAGGAACACAAATGCGAACAAGCCTGAATGGTCCCCAGGACAATATGCAACTGAAAACTCACACCCCAGAAGTGACTCGAACCCATACTCCCAGGAGCAACGCAACTGGTATGTACAAGACGCCTTAATCCACTTGACCATCACGACCAGACATAATGAGGTGATAGCCGAGGCTATTTGAACCACCCCACCGCCGGCACTCGGATAGTAATCTTGGGCATAGCATTTTACCAAATCACCTCATTCTTTGGGGCACACGTGAGGAACACAAATGCGAACAAGCCTGACTGGTCCCCAGGACAATATGCAACTGAAAACTCACACCCCAGAAGTGACTCGAACCCATAATCCCAGGAGCAACGCAACTGGTACGTACAAGACGCCTTAATCCACTTGACCATCACAACCGGACATAATGAGGTGATAGCCGAGGCTATTTGAACCACCCCACGGCCGGCACTCGGATAGTAATCTTGGGCATAGCATTTAACCAAATCACCTCAATCTTTGGAGCACACGTGAGGAACACAAATGCGAACAAGCCTGAATGGTCCCCAGGACAATATGCAACTGAAAACTCACACCCCAGAAGTGACTCGAACCCATACTCCCAGGAGCAACGCAACTGGTATGTGCAAGACGCCTTAATCCACTTGACCATCACGACCGGACATAATGAGGTGATAGCTGAGGCTATTTGAACCACCCCACCGCCGGCACTCGGATAGTAATCTTGGGCATAGCATTTTACCAAATCACCTCATTCTTTGGGGCACACGTGTGGAACACAAATGCGAACAAGCCTGAATGGTCCCCAGGACAATATGCAACTGAAAACTCACACCCCAGAAGTGACTCGAACCCATACTCCCTGGAGCAACGCAACTAGTATGTACAAGACACCTTAATCCACTTGACCATCACGACCGGACATAATGAGGTGATAGACGAGGCTATTTGAACCACTCCACCGACGGCACTCGGATAGTAATCTTGGGCATAGCATTTTACCAAATCACCTCATTCTTTGGGGCACACGTGAGGACCACAAATGCGAACAAGCCTGAATGGTCCCCAGGACAATATGCAACTGAAAACTCACACCCCAGAAGTGACTCGAACCCATACTCCCAGGAGCAACGCAACTGGTATGTACAAGACGCCTTAATCCACTTGACCATCACGACCGGACATAATGAGGTGATAGCCGAGGCTATTTGAACCACCCCACCGCCGGCACTCGGATAGTAATCTTGGGCATAGCATTTTACCAAATCACCTCATTCTTTGGGGCACACGTGAGGAACACAAATGCGAACAAGCCTGAATGGTCCCCAGGACAATATGCAACTGAAAACTCACACCCCAGAAGTGACTCGAACCCATACTCCCAGGAGCAACGCAACTGGTATGTACAAGACGCCTTAATCCACTTGACCATCACGACCGGACATAATGAGGTGATAGCCGAGGCTATTTAAACCACCCCACCGCCGGCACTCGGATAGTAATCTTGGGCATAGCATTTTACCAAATCACCTCATTCTTTGGGGCACACGTGAGGAACACAAATGAGAACAAGCCTGAATGGTCCCCAGGACAATATGCAACTGAAAACTCACACCCCAGAAGTGACTCGAACCCATACTCCCAGGAGCAACGCAACTAGTATGTACAAGACGCCTTAATCCACTTGACCATCACGACCGGACATAATGAGGTATTAGCCGAGGCTATTTGAACCACCCCACCGCCGGCACTCGGATAGTAATCTTGGGCATAGCATTTTACCAAATCACCTCATTATTTGGGGCACACGTGAGGAACACAAATGCGAACAAGCCTGAATGGTCCCCAGGACAATATGCAACTGAAAACTCACACCCCAGAAGTGACTCGAACCCATACTCCCAGGAGCAACGCAACTGGTATGTACAAGACGCCTTAATCCACTTGACCATCACGACCGGACATAATGAGGTGATAGCCGAGGCTATTTGAACCACCCCACCGCCGGCACTTGGATAGTAATCTTGGGCATAGCATTTTACCAAATCACCTCATTCTTTGGGGCACACGTGTGGAACACAAATGCGAACAAGCCTGAATGGTCCCCAGGACAATATGCAACTGAAAACTCACACCCCAGAAGTGACTCGAACCCATACTCCCAGGAGCAACGCAACTGGTATGTACAAGACGCCTTAATCCACTTGACCATCACGACCGCACATAATGAGGTGATAGCCGAGGCTATTTGAACCACCCCACCGCCGGCACTCGGATAGTAATCTTGGGCATAGCATTTTACCAAATCACCTCATTCTTTGGGGCACAGGTGAGGAACACAAATGCGAACAAGCCTTAATGGTCCCCAGGACAATATGCAACTGAAAACTCACACCCCAGAAGTGACTCGAACCCATACTCCCAGGAGCAACGCAACTGGTATGTACAAGACGCCTTAATCCACTTGACCATCACGACCGGACCTAATGAGGTGATAGCCGAGGCTATTTGAACCACCCCACCGCCGGCACTCGGATAGTAATCTTGGGCATAGCATTTTACCAAATCACCTCATTCTTTGGGGCACACGTGAGGAACACAAATGAGAACAAGCCTGAATGGTCCCCAGGACAATATGCAACTGAAAACTCACACCCCAGAAGTGACTCGAACCCATACTCCCAGGAGCAACGCAACTAGTATGTACAAGACGCCTTAATCCACTTGACCATCACGACCGGACATAATGAGGTATTAGCCGAGGCTATTTGAACCACCCCACCGCCGGCACTCGGATAGTAATCTTGGGCATAGCATTTTACCAAATCACCTCATTCTTTGGGGCACACGTGAGGAACACAAATGCGAACAAGCCTGAATGGTCCCCAGGACAATATGCAAGTGAAAACTCACACCCCAAAAGTGACTCGAACCCATACTCCCAGGAGCAACGCAACTGGTATGTACAAGACGCCTTAATCCACTTGACCATCACGACCGGACATAATGAGGTGATAGCCGAGGCTATTTGAACCACCCCACCGCCGGCACTCGGATAGTAATCTTGGGCATAGCATTTTACCAAATCACCTCATTCTTTGGGGCACACGTGAGGAACACAAATGCGAACAAGCCTGAATGGTCCCCAGGACAATATGCAACTGAAAACTCACACCCCAGAAGTGACTCGAACCCATACTCCCAGGAGCAACGCAACTGGTATGTACAAGACGCCTTAATCCACTTGACCATCACGACCGGACATAATGAGGTGATAGCCGAGGCTATTTGAACCACCCCACCGCCGGCACTCGGATAGTAATCTTGGGCATAGCATTTTACCAAATCACCTCATTCTTTGGGGCACACGTGAGGAACACAAATGAGAACAAGCCTGAATGGTCCCCAGGACAATATGCAACTGAAAACTCACACCCCAGAAGTGACTCGAACCCATACTCCCAGGAGCAACGCAACTAGTATGTACAAGACGCCTTAATCCACTTGACCATCACGACCGGACATAATGAGGTATTAGCCGAGGCTATTTGAACCACCCCACCGCCGGCACTCGGATAGTAATCTTGGGCATAGCATTTTACCAAATCACCTCATTATTTGGGGCACACGTGAGGAACACAAATGCGAACAAGCCTGAATGGTCCCCAGGACAATATGCAAGTGAAAACTCACACCCCAGAAGTGACTCGAACCCATACTCCCAGGAGCAACGCAACTGGTATGCACAAGACGCCTTAATCCACTTGACCATCATGACCGGACATAATGAGGTGATAGCCGAGGCTATTTGAACCACCCCACCTCCGGCACTCGGATAGTAATCTTGGGCATAGCATTTTAAGAAATCACCTCATTCTTTGGGGCACACGTGAGAAACACAAAGGCGAACAAGCCTGAATGGTCCCCAGGACAATATGCAACTGAAAACTCACACCCCAGAAGTGACTCGAACCCATACTCCGAGGAGCAACGCAACTAGTATGTACAAGACGCCTTAATCCACTTGACCATCACGACCGGACATAATGAGGTGATAGCTGAGGCTATTTGAACCACCCCACCGCCGGCACTCGGATAGTAATCTTGGGCATCGCATTTTACTAAATCACCTCATTCTTTGGGTCATATGTGAGGAACACAAATGTGAACAAGCAAGAATGGTCCCCAGGACAATATGCAACTGAAAACTCACACCCCAGAAGTGACTCGAACCCATACTCCCAGGAGCAACGCAACTGGTATGTACAAGACGCCTTAATCCACTTGACCATCACGACCAGCCATAATGAGGTGATAGCCGAGGCTATTTGAACCACCCCACCGCCGGCACTCGAATAGTAATCTTGTGCATAGCATTTTACCAAATCACCTCATTCTTTGGGGCACACGTGAGGAACACAAATGCGAACAAGCCTGAATGGTCCCCAGGACAATATGCAACTGAAAACTCACACCCCAGAAGTGACTCGAACCCATACTCCCAGGAGCAACGCAACTGGTATGTACAAGACGCCTTAATCCACTTGACCATCACGACCAGACATAATGAGGTGATAGCCGAGGCTATTTGAACCACCCCACCGCCGGCACTCGGATAGTAATCTTGGGCATAGCATTTTACCAAATCACCTCATTCTTTGGGGCACACGTGAGGAACACAAATGCGAACAAGCCTGACTGGTCCCCAGGACAATATGCAACTGAAAACTCACACCCCAGAAGTGACTCGAACCCATAATCCCAGGAGCAACGCAACTGGTATGTACAAGACGCCTTAATCCACTTGACCATCACAACCGGACATAATGAGGTGATAGCCGAGGCTATTTGAACCACCCCACGGCCGGCACTCGGATAGTAATCTTGGGCATAGCATTTAACCAAATCACCTCAATCTTTGGAGCACACGTGAGGAACACAAATGCGAACAAGCCTGAATGGTCCCCAGGACAATATGCAACTGAAAACTCACACCCCAGAAGTGACTCGAACCCATACTCCCAGGAGCAACGCAACTGGTATGTGCAAGACGCCTTAATCCACTTGACCATCACGACCGGACATAATGAGGTGATAGCTGAGGCTATTTGAACCACCCCACTGCCGGCACTCGGATAGTAATCTTGGGCATAGCATTTTACCAAATCACCTCATTCTTTGGGGCACACGTGTGGAACACAAATGCGAACAAGCCTGAATGGTCCCCAGGACAATATGCAACTGAAAACTCACACCCCAGAAGTGACTCGAACCCATACTCCCTGGAGCAACGCAACTAGTATGTACAAGACACCTTAATCCACTTGACCATCACGACCGGACATAATGAGGTGATAGCCGAGGCTATTTGAACCACTCCACCGACGGCACTCGGATAGTAATCTTGGGCATAGCATTTTACCAAATCACCTCATTCTTTGGGGCACACGTGAGGACCACAAATGCGAACAAGCCTGAATGGTCCCCAGGACAATATGCAACTGAAAACTCACACCCCAGAAGTGACTCGAACCCATACTCCCAGGAGCAATGCAACTGGTATGTACAAGACGCCTTAATCCACTTGACCATCACGACCGGACATAATGAGGTGATAGCCGAGGCTATTTGAACCACCCCACCGCCGGCACTCGGATAGTAATCTTGGGCATAGCATTTTACCAAATCACCTCATTCTTTGGGGCACACGTGAGGAACACAAATGCGAACAAGCCTGAATGGTCCCCAGGACAATATGCAACTGAAAACTCACACCCCAGAAGTGACTCGAACCCATACTCCCAGGAGCAACGCAACTGGTATGTACAAGACGCCTTAATCCACTTGACCATCACGACCGGACATAATGAGGTGATAGCCGAGGCTATTTAAACCACCCCACCGCCGGCACTCGGATAGTAATCTTGGGCATAGCATTTTACCAAATCACCTCATTCTTTGGGGCACACGTGAGGAACACAAATGAGAACAAGCCTGAATGGTCCCCAGGACAATATGCAACTGAAAACTCACACCCCAGAAGTGACTCGAACCCATACTCCCAGGAGCAACGCAACTAGTATGTACAAGACGCCTTAATCCACTTGACCATCACGACCGGACATAATGAGGTATTAGCCGAGGCTATTTGAACCACCCCACCGCCGGCACTCGGATAGTAATCTTGGGCATAGCATTTTACCAAATCACCTCATTATTTGGGGCACACGTGAGGAACACAAATGCGAACAAGCCTGAATGGTCCCCAGGACAATATGCAACTGAAAACTCACACCCCAGAAGTGACTCGAACCCATACTCCCAGGAGCAACGCAACTGGTATGTACAAGACGCCTTAATCCACTTGACCATCACGACCGGACATAATGAGGTGATAGCCGAGGCTATTTGAACCACCCCACCGCCGGCACTCGGATAGTAATCTTGGGCATAGCATTTTACCAAATCACCTCATTCTTTGGGGCACACGTGTGGAACACAAATGCGAACAAGCCTGAATGGTCCCCAGGACAATATGCAACTGAAAACTCACACCCCAGAAGTGACTCGAACCCATACTCCCAGGAGCAACGCAACTGGTATGTACAAGACGCCTTAATCCACTTGACCATCACGACCGCACATAATGAGGTGATAGCCGAGGCTATTTGAACCACCCCACCGCCGGCACTCGGATAGTAATCTTGGGCATAGCATTTTACCAAATCACCTCATTCTTTGGGGCACAGGTGAGGAACACAAATGCGAACAAGCCTTAATGGTCCCCAGGACAATATGCAACTGAAAACTCACACCCCAGAAGTGACTCGAACCCATACTCCCAGGAGCAACGCAACTGGTATGTACAAGACGCCTTAATCCACTTGACCATCACGACCGGACCTAATGAGGTGATAGCCGAGGCTATTTGAACCACCCCACCGCCGGCACTCGGATAGTAATCTTGGGCATAGCATTTTACCAAATCACCTCATTCTTTGGGGCACACGTGAGGAACACAAATGAGAACAAGCCTGAATGGTCCCCAGGACAATATGCAACTGAAAACTCACACCCCAGAAGTGACTCGAACCCATACTCCCAGGAGCAACGCAACTAGTATGTACAAGACGCCTTAATCCACTTGACCATCACGACCGGACATAATGAGGTATTAGCCGAGGCTATTTGAACCACCCCACCGCCGGCACTCGGATAGTAATCTTGGGCATAGCATTTTACCAAATCACCTCATTCTTTGGGGCACACGTGAGGAACACAAATGCGAACAAGCCTGAATGGTCCCCAGGACAATATGCAAGTGAAAACTCACACCCCAAAAGTGACTCGAACCCATACTCCCAGGAGCAACGCAACTGGTATGTACAAGACGCCTTAATCCACTTGACCATCACGACCGGACATAATGAGGTGATAGCCGAGGCTATTTGAACCACCCCACCGCCGGCACTCGGATAGTAATCTTGGGCATAGCATTTTACCAAATCACCTCATTCTTTGGGGCACACGTGAGGAACACAAATGCGAACAAGCCTGAATGGTCCCCAGGACAATATGCAACTGAAAACTCACACCCCAGAAGTGACTCGAACCCATACTCCCAGGAGCAACGCAACTGGTATGTACAAGACGCCTTAATCCACTTGACCATCACGACCGGACATAATGAGGTGATAGCCGAGGCTATTTAAACCACCCCACCGCCGGCACTCGGATAGTAATCTTGGGCATAGCATTTTACCAAATCACCTCATTCTTTGGGGCACACGTGAGGAACACAAATGAGAACAAGCCTGAATGGTCCCCAGGACAATATGCAACTGAAAACTCACACCCCAGAAGTGACTCGAACCCATACTCCCAGGAGCAACGCAACTAGTATGTACAAGACGCCTTAATCCACTTGACCATCACGACCGGACATAATGAGGTATTAGCCGAGGCTATTTGAACCACCCCACCGCCGGCACTCGGATAGTAATCTTGGGCATAGCATTTTACCAAATCACCTCATTATTTGGGGCACACGTGAGGAACACAAATGCGAACAAGCCTGAATGGTCCCCAGGACAATATGCAACTGAAAACTCACACCCCAGAAGTGACTCGAACCCATACTCCCAGGAGCAACGCAACTGGTATGTACAAGACGCCTTAATCCACTTGACCATCACGACCGGACATAATGAGGTGATAGCCGAGGCTATTTGAACCACCCCACCGCCGGCACTCGGATAGTAATCTTGGGCATAGCATTTTACCAAATCACCTCATTCTTTGGGGCACACGTGAGGAACACAAATGCGAACAAGCCTGAATGGTCCCCAGGACAATATGCAACTGAAAACTCACACCCCAGAAGTGACTCGAACCCATACTCCCAGGAGCAACGCAACTGGTATGTACAAGACGCCTTAATCCACTTGACCATCACGACCGCACATAATGAGGTGATAGCCGAGGCTATTTGAACCACCCCACCGCCGGCACTCGGATAGTAATCTTGGGCATAGCATTTTACCAAATCACCTCATTCTTTGGGGCACAGGTGAGGAACACAAATGCGAACAAGCCTTAATGGTCCCCAGGACAATATGCAACTGAAAACTCACACCCCAGAAGTGACTCGAACCCATACTCCCAGGAGCAACGCAACTGGTATGTACAAGACGCCTTAATCCACTTGACCATCACGACCGGACCTAATGAGGTGATAGCCGAGGCTATTTGAACCACCCCACCGCCGGCACTCGGATAGTAATCTTGGGCATAGCATTTTACCAAATCACCTCATTCTTTGGGGCACACGTGAGGAACACAAATGAGAACAAGCCTGAATGGTCCCCAGGACAATATGCAACTGAAAACTCACACCCCAGAAGTGACTCGAACCCATACTCCCAGGAGCAACGCAACTAGTATGTACAAGACGCCTTAATCCACTTGACCATCACGACCGGACATAATGAGGTATTAGCCGAGGCTATTTGAACCACCCCACCGCCGGCACTCGGATAGTAATCTTGGGCATAGCATTTTACCAAATCACCTCATTCTTTGGGGCACACGTGAGGAACACAAATGCGAACAAGCCTGAATGGTCCCCAGGACAATATGCAAGTGAAAACTCACACCCCAGAAGTGACTCGAACCCATACTCCCAGGAGCAACGCAACTGGTATGTACAAGACGCCTTAATCCACTTGACCATCACGACCGGACATAATGAGGTGATAGCCGAGGCTATTTGAACCACCCCACCGCCGGCACTCGGATAGTAATCTTGGGCATAGCATTTTACCAAATCACCTCATTCTTTGGGGCACACGTGAGGAACACAAATGCGAACAAGCCTGAATGGTCCCCAGGACAATATGCAACTGAAAACTCACACCCCAGAAGTGACTCGAACCCATACTCCCAGGAGCAACGCAACTGGTATGTACAAGACGCCTTAATCCACTTGACCATCACGACCGGACATAATGAGGTGATAGCCGAGGCTATTTGAACCACCCCACCGCCGGCACTCGGATAGTAATCTTGGGCATAGCATTTTACCAAATCACCTCATTCTTTGGGGCACACGTGAGGAACACAAATGAGAACAAGCCTGAATGGTCCCCAGGACAATATGCAACTGAAAACTCACACCCCAGAAGTGACTCGAACCCATACTCCCAGGAGCAACGCAACTAGTATGTACAAGACGCCTTAATCCACTTGACCATCACGACCGGACATAATGAGGTATTAGCCGAGGCTATTTGAACCACCCCACCGCCGGCACTCGGATAGTAATCTTGGGCATAGCATTTTACCAAATCACCTCATTATTTGGGGCACACGTGAGGAACACAAATGCGAACAAGCCTGAATGGTCCCCAGGACAATATGCAAGTGAAAACTCACACCCCAGAAGTGACTCGAACCCATACTCCCAGGAGCAACGCAACTGGTATGCACAAGACGCCTTAATCCACTTGACCATCATGACCGGACATAATGAGGTGATAGCCGAGGCTATTTGAACCACCCCACCTCCGGCACTCGGATAGTAATCTTGGGCATAGCATTTTAAGAAATCACCTCATTCTTTGGGGCACACGTGAGAAACACAAAGGCGAACAAGCCTGAATGGTCCCCAGGACAATATGCAACTGAAAACTCACACCCCAGAAGTGACTCGAACCCATACTCCCAGGAGCAACGCAACTAGTATGTACAAGACGCCTTAATCCACTTGACCATCACGACCGGACATAATGAGGTGATAGCTGAGGCTATTTGAACCACCCCACCGCCGGCACTCGGATAGTAATCTTGGGCATCGCATTTTACTAAATCACCTCATTCTTTGGGTCATATGTGAGGAACACAAATGTGAACAAGCAAGAATGGTCCCCAGGACAATATGCAACTGAAAACTCACACCCCAGAAGTGACTCGAACCCATACTCCCAGGAGCAACGCAACTGGTATGTACAAGACGCCTTAATCCACTTGACCATCACGACCAGCCATAATGAGGTGATAGCCGAGGCTATTTGAACCACCCCACCGCCGGCACTCGAATAGTAATCTTGTGCATAGCATTTTACCAAATCACCTCATTCTTTGGGGCACACGTGAGGAACACAAATGCGAACAAGCCTGAATGGTCCCCAGGACAATATGCAACTGAAAACTCACACCCCAGAAGTGACTCGAACCCATACTCCCAGGAGCAACGCAACTGGTATGTACAAGACGCCTTAATCCACTTGACCATCACGACCAGACATAATGAGGTGATAGCCGAGGCTATTTGAACCACCCCACCGCCGGCACTCGGATAGTAATCTTGGGCATAGCATTTTACCAAATCACCTCATTCTTTGGGGCA